>NW_006788081.1:876881-926175 GCF_000442215.2 Lipotes vexillifer
AAGAGGGAGGGGGAAAGGCAAAGAAGGTAATTAGCAGGAAAGGAAGAAGTGACAGAGAAAAGGAAAGATCATATGTAAAGCCATTAGGATGGGTACTTACTAATTTAGCTATCTCAACAAATCTCATTATTATTATCTGTGTTTTATAGATGAGGCAACTGAGTTTACAAGAGGTTAAGTAACCAGTTGAGCCAGAATTTTATTTCAAAGGCCATAAACTCTCTTGTGAGAACAAAGGGCTCTGGCCTTTCCTGAAAAACATAAAACCAAAAAGTAACTTAATATTGCTTTGCCTTTTCATATTGGTGGAGAGTTCATGTAAAGAACAGAAAAATTTTGGTATGAAAAATGGGTGATATCTTTTTTTTTAGATTCCACAGATAAGCAATATCATGTTTTATTTGTCTTTGTCTAGCTTACTTCACTTAGTATGATAATTTCTAGGTCCATCTATATTGCTACAAATGGCATTATTTCATTTTTTATGGCTGAGTAATATTCCACTGTATAAATATACTACATCTTATTTATTCATTCAAATGTTGATGGACATTTAGGTTGCTTCCATGTCTTGGCTATTATAAATAGTGACGCAATGAACATTGGAGTGCATGTATCTTTTCAAATTATGGTTTTCTCCAGGTATATGCCCAAGAGTGGGATTGCAGGATTATATGGTAGCTCTGTTTTTAGTTTTTTGAGGAACCTCCATACTGTTCTCCACAGTGGCTGCACCAATTTACATTCCCACCAACAGTGTAGGAGGGATCCTTTTTCTCCACACCCTCTCCAGCATTTATTATCTTTTAGACTTTTTGATGCTGGCCATTTTGACTGGTGTGAAGTGATACCTCTGAACTTATATTCAAAACAGAAATAGACCCAAAGACACAGACAACAAACTAATGGTTACCAAAGGGGTAAGCGGGGGGTGGATAAATTAGGAGTGCGAGATTAACATATACACATTACTCTATATAAAATAGATAATCAAAAAGGACCTAGTGTATAGCACAGAGAACTATACTCGGTATTTTTTAATAACCTATAAAAGAAAAGAATCTGATAAAGCATAGATATATGTATGTATAACTGAATCGCTTTGCTGTACACCTGAAACTAACATAATGTAAATCAACTATAGTTCAATTTTTTAAATTGGAAAAAAAAATGGAGGAAACTCTTCTTTTTAAGACTCTGCCCATGTTCCTCTCTAGGTCTTCATTATATATTTAGTCCTTATGTTTTCTTTGTTTAAACACCTTGTCTCAGAAATTATCTCCTATAATTTTTCCTATTACCTATTTTATTTTCTGTCCCCGTATGTTCTACCTCCTCCAGAATCCTTTGATGCCAGAGTTTGACAGAGTAAAGTTTTGCTCCTTTTCTCTACAAAACTTGAATTCTCATTGTTCCATTTCTCTCCCCTCTCCATCTACCACCTGCATGGACACGAACAAAGGAAACCCTAAGAAAGGTTTTTCTACATATCTCCTGGTATCATTTCTAAAATTCTTGATACACAGTGTATTTTAATCTATCAACCACATCAAATATACATAAATGACTTTTAGTAGTAGTAACTTGTTTGGGTTCTCCCTATAAAAGCCAGACTTCATTTATTCAACAATATCTGTTGAACCCTATTATATGCTAGGTAGTGTTCTAAGTACTGTAGATTTAACAGTAAAGGAGTTGAGAGAGATCTTCCTCTCTTAAATGAAGTGAACAACAATAAAACCTCTTAAAGATTACATAAAGTCATAACAATGGCATCTCCCCTATTTTATCAAGACCTGACATGACTTTGCTATTTTTAAGGACCCTAGGGAATTAGTAGGCTTATGCCTACAACTAAAAATCACATATGCCCCTTAAAATTCCTTGCTCTTGTAGCTGCAAGTGGAAAACTAGGAGCAATGAAAGACATACTTAAACACTGTAAAAACGATAGATCTTTTACCTACTTTTAACATAAACAGAGGAGCTTGGTGTAGGTGACAGGATATACAATCTAGAGTGGAGAATATTCAGAGGGCTTAGTAGGGTGCTTTTGAAATATTATATTAAAAATATCTATTTATGAGAATTGTTTATTTGACTTTGGATGAGAAATAAACCAGGACTTTGGTTTCCTCATCTGTAAAAGGACAGCTTTGGAGCAGATAGTGACAACCCAAATCTATAGAGTGCTTCACTAATCACAGAGCATCTTCACATTCATTATCTTCTTGGATTCCCACAATAATGTGTGAGGTTACAAAAACAGGAACTGAATTTCCATTGTATACATGCAGAAAATGAAGCTCTAAAAAATATACTAAAGGTCACACTGATAGTAATTGGTGAAACCAGAACCCAAATCCAGGTTTTCTGACTCTTCATCCAGTGCTCATTTCACTACCATTATGAGCTCCAAATTACCTTGGAGCTACAAAACATAAGAATTTGGAGGTTTTATGCATTCAACATGTTCTATAAATACACTCTTTTTTTTTAACTTAAAAATCAGTAAAAGATCTATCAAATATAAGACTCAGATAATCCTCCTAATTGTCACATTTTATTCATACTTGTATGAAGATCATCAAAGATTATAATTTGAGGAACCTCAATCTGAAAAGACTTCGAGGAGTACTTTGGAGAGTAATTTATGTGAAGGGATAGAGGGACAGGGAATGATGGAGAGCAAAAGCTACCTTTCCTACTCACAAACATTGCAGATAACATTTATAGTGAAAGATAGAAAAGGAATACATCAAATAGAAGTTAAAATTTGGACCTCTTTCTGTAACAAATTTCACAGTGGCTTTGAAACCTAAACTATTAGTATAGTTTTCCCTATTTATAATAGAGCATTTAATTGCTCACTTGCAATCCCTAATTCTACTCATGTAGGAAGGTAGCTATAGGAGATAGAAGCCTTAGGGAAAACGCTGTCTAGGGCATCCCTTTGAGAATTTTACAATTGTTTACTTAGCTCTTTTTGCTGTTTGACAAGATTTTTCAAAACCAAGAAAGAAGCATCTCAAAATAGTAACAAACAGTAACTATCTCTGTTGATTAGCAGACTTGGCTTCTGTGGAGATTAGTTTCTGGATTGAGTATCTGAAACATTCTCTCCTGCCTAGACCTTACATTCCTTTGCCAAAAACAAAAGCAGTATTTCCAACTGCCTGTCACTTGAACCAGAGAAGTTTTCATACTTATAAAGGAAATGATATCTATTATAACAGGGATACTCTACACATCACCAAAATTAGATCTGGGCAAACTGTCTCACCTTCAACACCCTAATCTATTCATTGGTACCATTGTGATGGTTACACATTAATTCTCAGACTTCTATTCATTGAGAAGAATGGATATATAATCCCTCACTTTGCTGGCGTCAAGGGTTTCTTTTATTGTTTTATCATTTCTGTAGAACTGTAAGACTTTCACTCAAAATGGACATTGACCACTTACTCATTGGGCAGTCCAAGTACGTGAAACAATTCTGGCAATTTAGAAGACATAAACTCATATATTCAAGAAATTCCTATCTTTTTACTTTCCTTAAATCAACTTAAATCTGATGCATAGTTATTACTTTAGGCCAGTGGAAGTTGCAATTATGAAAAAAGACTGCCTGGTAGCCTTTTCACATTGATCCAAGCATTCACAGTCCATCTGAACCAATGGCCGCTGCTTCCATGTCACACTAAGACAGCATAGGACAGAATATTTTCTAAGGTTGGCAATAAGACTAAGTTTCAAAGTCCCTAGATGAACTTCAAAACCATATGCCCTGTAGTCAGTATCTCTCTTTCAACCCCTGCTGTCCTTCAAACAATTCCATCCTCCAAGACCCTTTCTCACTATCTTCAACTACATGGTTCAGGCTTTCACAAAACATAAGGAAGTAGTGTGACTTCTAACAACTTTTGTTTTCAGCCCTGAAATATTCCTGAGAATATTTATATTATTTATTCCAGAAAATAAAAACCAGAGGAGAGAGATTACAGATAGGAAAAATACAAATGTGTAACCTTACGTTATCCTATCACACAAGCAAAGAGAAGACAATAAAATCAACCAACTATATTTTTTGTTTTGATTGCCTCCTTTTTACCCCATTAGTGAGGGAGGAGTTCCTACCCTAGGGTTATGGGAGGACTAAACACACAACATCTGACATTAGGACAATGAGACAGACAGCAGTTCATTAGCACATATACTCAAAGCACAGGGGAGGACATAGCATCCCATGCAGGACTACATGGGGGTTGCACTCAGGAACTGAGTGAACAAGCAAGATCTGTGGGAGGCAAACTTTGTAGTAACAAGAGAATGGAGTAACCTCTGTTTACCATGGAAAGATGTGATTGGCTTAGATGTGATTGGCTTGTTTGAATAATTTGACAGCCTGGCAGGGTGGAGCCTTAATGCAATAGAACTGGTGTCTTACAAGAAGAGGAAGAGAAAATGGAACACTCTCTCTCCCTCACCCTCTCTTTTTCTTTCCCCTAGCTTTCCCCCCAGACATCTGCACAAAGGAAAGGCCATTGTGAGGACACAGCAGGAAGGTGAGTGGCTGTAAACCAAGAGGAGACATAACTTATTTACAAAGCAGAAACAGATTCACAGATTTAGAGAACAAACTTATGGTTACTGGGGGGAGGGTGTGGGGGGAGGGATAGACTGGGAGTTTGGGACTGACATCCACACACTGCTATATTTAAAATAGGTAACCAACAAGGACCTACTGTATAGCACGCTGCTCAATATTTTGTAATAACCTAAATGGGAAAAGAATTTGAAAAAGAATATACACGTATATGTATAACTGAATCACTTTGATATACACCTGAAACTAACAAAAAATTGTTAATCAACTATACTCCAATATAAAATTAAAATTTTTTAAAACCCAAAGTTTTACTGAAAAAAATGAAGAGAGGTATCACCAAAAACCAAATCTGCTGGCACCTTGATATTGGTCTTTGGACCTCCAGAACTGGGTGAAAATAAATATCTGTTGTTTAAGCCACCAGTCTGTGGTGTTCTGTTTGGAAGCCTGAGCTAATACAGTCATGTTTATGAACAGAATGACTCAATAGTGTTAAGATGTCAATTTTCCCCAAATTGATCTAAAGATTCAACATAATCCCAATCAATATCTCAAAAGGTCTTTTTGTAGAAACTGATTAGCTAATTCTAAATTTATATTGACATACAAAAGATCTAGAATTGCGAAAGTGATTTGAAAAGAAGAGCAAAACTAGAAGACTCACATTAAATGATGACAGGGGGAGACCCCTGAGATGGCAGAGAAGTAAGATGTGGAGATCACCTTCCTCTCCACAAATACATCAGAAATACATCTACGTGTAGAACAACTCCTACAGAGCACCTACTGAACGCTGGCAGAAGACCTCAGACTTCCCAAAAGGAAAAGACGCCCTCAGGTGACCTACATGCAGAGGTGGGGCCAAATCCAAAGCTGAACCCCAGGAGCTGTGGGAACAAAGAAGAGAAAGGGAAATCTCTCTCAGCAGCATCAGGAGTAGTGGATTAAAGCTCCACAATCAACTTGTACACTGCAACTGTGGAAAACGTGAAGAGTCAACGAACCATCCCAAAATTGAGGCAGTAGACTGTGGGAGAAACTGTAGACTTGGGGTATGCTGTATGTGACTGACTAGTTTCTGGTTTTATGTTTATCTTAGTTTAGTATTAGGGTTTATTAGCATTGGTAGATTTGTTTATTGACATGGTTGCTCTCTTCCTTTTTTTACATATATATATTTTTTTTTCCTTCTCTTTTTGTGTGTGTATGTGTACATTTCTTTCTGTGATTTTGTCTGTATAGCTTTGTTTTTCCCATTGTTCTGTTTTTTCTTTTTTAAATACAGTTTTTTGCACTTGTTATCATTTGTGGATTTGTTTTTTGGTTTAGTTGATCTCTTCTTTCTTTCATTCTTTGTTATTTTATTACTTAAAAATATTTTTTCTTTTTAATAATTATTTTTATTTTAATACCTCTAATTCTTTAATTGTATTTTTTCTTCCTTCCTCCCTCCCTCCCTCCCTCCCTCCCTCTCTCTCTCTCTCTCTTTCTTTCTTTCTTTCTTTCTTTTTTTCTCGCTTTTCTTCTGAGCCATGTGGCTGACAGGGTTTTGGTGCTCCAGCCAGGTGTCAGACCTGCGCCTCTGAGGTGGGAGAGTCGAGTTCAGGACATTGGTCCACCAGAGACCTCCCAGCTCTACGTAATATGAAACAGTGAAAGCTCTGCCAGAGATTTCCATCTCAGTGCTAAGACCCAGCTCCACTCAACGACCAGCAAGCTGCAGTGCTGGACACCCTATGCCAAACAACTAGAAAGACAGGAATACAACCATACCCATATCAGAGAGGCTGCCTAAAATCATAATGAAGTCACAGACACCCAAAAACACACAACCAGATGTGGTCCTGCCAACAGCAAGACAAGATACAGACTCATCCACCAGAACACAGGCACTAGTCAACTCTACCAGGAAACCTACACAAACAATGGAACCACTTTAGACACTAGGGGCAGACACCAAAAACAATGGGAACTACGAACCTTCAGCCTGTGAAATGGAGACCCCAACCACGGGAAGTTAAGCAAAATGAGAAGACAGAGAAACAAACAGCAGATGAAGGAGCAAGATAAAAACCCACCAAACCAAACAAATGAAGAGGAAATAGGCAGTCTACCTGAAAAAGAATTCAGAGTAGTAATAGTAAAGATGAACCAAAATCTTTGAAATAGAATGGAGAAAATACAAGAAAGGTTTCACAAGGACCTAGAAGAACTAAAAAGCAAACAAACAATGATGAACAACACAATAAAAAAAATGAAAATTCTCTAGAAGTAATCAAGAGCAGAATAACTGAGGAAGAAGAACAGATAAGTGAACTGGAAGATAAAACAGTGGAAATAACTACTGCAGAACAGAATAAAGAAAAAAGAATGAAAAGAATTGAGGACAGTCTTAGAGACTTCTGGGACAGCATTAAATTCACTAACATTCGAATTACAGGGGTCCCAGAAGAAGAAGAGAAAAAGAAAGGGATTGAGGATATATTTGAAGAGATTATAGTTGAAAACTTCCCTAACATGGGAAAGGAAATAGTTAATCAAGTCTAGAAGCACAGAAAGTCCCATACAAGCTAAATCCAAGGAGAAACACACCAAGACACATATTAATCAAACTATCAAAAATGAAATACAAAGAAAAAATATTGAAAGCAGCAAGGGAAAAACAACAAATAACATACAGCGGAATCCCCATAAGCTTAAAAGCTGATCTTTCAGCAGAAACTCTGCAAGCCAGAAGGAGGTGGCAAGACATATCTAAGGTGATGAAGGGAAAAACCTACAACCAAGATTACTCTACCCAGCAAGGATCTCATTCTGATTCGACGGAGAAATTAAAACCTTACAGACAAGCAAAAGCTAAGAGAATTCAGCACCACCAAACCAGCTTTACAACAAATGTTAAAGGAACTTCTCTAGGCAGGAAACACAAGAGAAGGATAAGACATACAATAACAAACCGAAAACAGTTAAGAAAATGGTAATAGGACCACACATATCGATAATTACCTTAAAGTAAATGGATTAAATGCTCCTACTAAAAGACACAGACTGGCTGAATGGATACAAAAACAAGACCCATATATATGCTGTCTACAAGAGACCCACTTCAGACCTAGGGACACATACAGACTGAAAGTGAGGGGATGGAAAAAGATATTTCATGTAAATAGAAATTAAAAAAAAAGCTGCAGCATCAAGTCTCATATCAGACAAAATAGACTTTAAAACAAAGTCTATTACAAGAGACAAAGAAGGACACATAATGATCAAGGGATCAATCCAAGAATAAGATATAACAATTGTAAATATTTATGCACCCAACATAGGAGCACTTCAATACATAACGCAAATGCTAACACCCATAAACGGGAAAATGACAGTAACACAAATATAGTAGGGGACTTTTACACCCCACTTTCACCAATGGACATATCATCCAAAATGAAAATAAATAAGGAAACACACGCTTTAAATGATACATTAAACAAGATGGACTTAATTGATAGTTATAGGACATTCCACCCAAAAACAACAGAATACACTTTCTTCCCAAGTGCTCAAGGCATATTCTCCAGATGGATCATATCTTGGCTCACAAATCCAGCCTTAATAAATTTAAGAAAATTGAAATCATATGAAGTATCTTTTATGACCACAATGCTATGAGACGAGATGTCAATTACAAGAAAAAGTAAATAAAAAAATAAACACATGGAGTCTAAACAATACACCACTTAATAATCAAGAGATCACTGAAGAAATCAAAGAGGAAATCAAAAAATACCTAGAAACAAATGACAATGAAAATACGATGACCCAACACCTATGGGATGCAGCAAAAGCAGTTCTACAAGGGAAGTTTATAGCAATACAAGCCAACCTCAAAAAACAAGGAACATCTGAAATAAACAACATAACCTTAAACCTAAAGCAATTAGAGAAAGAAGAATAAAACTCCCAAAGTTAGCAGAAGGAAAGAAATAATAAAGATCAGATCAGAAAAAAATGAAAAAGAAATGAAGGAAACAATAGCAAAGATCAATAGACTAAAAGCTGGTTCTTTGAGAAGATAAATAAAATTGATAAACCATTAGCCAGACTCATCAAGAATAAAGGGAGAAGACACAAATCAGTAGAATTAGAAATGAAAAAGGAGAAGTAACAACTGACAGTGCATAAATACAAAGAATCATGAGATATTACTACAAGCAACAATATGCCAATAAAATGGACAACCTGGAAGAAATGGACAAATTCTTACAAAAGCACAACCTTCTGAGACCCAACCAGGAAGAAACAGAAAATATAAACAAACCAATCACAAGCAATGAAATTGAGACAGTGATTTAAAATCTCCCAACAAACAAAAGCCCAGCACCAGATGGCTTCACAGGATAATTCTATCAAACATTTAGAGAAGAGCTAATACCTATCCTTCTCAAACTCTTCCAAAATATAGCAGAGGGAGGAACACTCCCAAATTCATTCTACGAGGGCACCATCACCCTGATAACAAAACCAGACAAAGATGTCACAAAAACAGAAAACTACAGGCCAATATCACTGATGAACATAGCTGCAGAAATCCTCAACAAAATACTAGCAAACAGAATCCAACAGCACGTTAAAGTACACCAGGATCAATTGGGGTTTATCCCAGGAATGCAAGGATTCTTCAATATAAGCAAATCAATCAATGTGATAAACCATATTAACAAATTGAAGAAGAAAAACCATATGATCATCTCAATAAATACAGAAAAGCTTTCAACAAAATTCAACACCTAAGTATGATAAAAACCCTCCAGAGGGCGTCCCTGGTGGCGCAGTGGTTGAGAGTCCACCTGCCAATGCAGGGGACATGGGTTTGGGCCCCAGTCCCGGGAGATCCCACATGCCACGGAGCAGCTGGGTCCATGAGCTACGGCCGTTGAGCCTGCGCACCTGGAGCTGGTGCTCCTCAACGGGAGAGGCCCACATACCGTGTGCAAAAAAAAAAAACACCCTCCAGAAAGTAGGCATAGCGGGAATTTACCTCAACATAATAAAGGCCATATATGACAAACCCACAGCCAACATCATTCTCAATGGTGAAAAACTGAAACCATTTTCTCTAAGATCAGGAACAAGACAAGGTTGTCCACACTCACCACTATTATTCAACATAGTTTTGGAAGTTTTAGCCACAGCAATCAGAGAAGAAAAAGAAATTAAAGGAATCCAAATCGGAAAAGAAAAAGTAAAGCTGTCACTGTTTGCAGATGACATGACACTATACATAAAGAATCTTAAAGATGCTACCAGAAAACTACTAGAGCTAATCAATGAATTTGCTAAAGTAGCAGGATACAAAATTAATTCACAGAACTTTCTTGCAGTACTATACACTAATGATGAAAAATCTGAAAGAGAAATTAAGGAAACACTCCCATTTACCATTTCAACAAAAAGAATAAAATACCTGGGAATAACCCTACCTAAGGAGACAAAAGATCTGTATGCAGAAAACTATAAGATACTGATGAAAGAAATTAAAGATGATACAAATAAATGGAGAGATATACCATGTTTTCGGATTGGAAGAATCAAAAATGTGAAAATGACTGTACTACCCAAAGCAATCTACAGATTCAATGCAATACCTATCAAACTACCACTGGCATTTTTCACAGAACTAGAACAAAAAATTTCATAATTTGTATAGAAACACAAAAGACCCCAAATAGCCAAAGCACTTTTGAGAAAGAAAAACGGAGCTGGAGGAATCAGGCTGCCAGATTTCAGACTATACTACAAAGCTACAGTAATCAAGACAGTATGGTACTGGCACAAGAACAGCAATATAGACCAATGGAAGAGGACAGAAAGCCCAGAGATAAACCCACGCACATATGGTCACCTTATTTTTGATAAACGAGGCAAGAATATACAATGGATAAAAGACAGCATCTTCTATAAATGGCGGTGGGAAAACTGGACAGCTCCATGTAAAAGAATGAAATTAGAACACTCCCTAACACCATACACAAAAATAAACTCAAAATGGATTAAAGACCTAAATGTAAGGCCAGACACTATTAAACTCTTAGAGGAAAACATAGGCAGAACACTCTACAACAGAAATCACAGCAAGATCCTTTCTGACCCACTTCCTAGAGAAATGGAAATAAAACCAAAAATAAACAAATAGGACCTAATGAAACTTAAAAGCTTTTTCACAGCAAAGGGAACCATAAACAGGACGAAAAGACAACCCTCAAAATGGGAGAAAATATTTGCAAATGAAGCAACTGACAAAGGATTAATCTCCAAAATTTAGAAGCAGGTCATGAAGCTGAATATCCAAATAACAAACAACCCAACCCCAAAATGGGCAGAAGATCTAAATAGACATTCCTCCAAAGAAGACATACAGATTGCCAACAAACACATGAAAGTATGCTCAACATTACTAATCATTAGAGAAATGCAAATCAAAACTACAATGAGGTATCACCTCACACCAGCCAGAATGGCCATCATCAGAAAACCTACAAACAATAAGTGCAGGAGAGGGTGTGGACAAGAGGGAACCCTCTTGCACTGTTGGAGGGAATGTAAATTGGTACAGCCCCTATGGAGAACAGTATGGAAGTTCATTAAAAAACTAAAAATAGGGCTTCCCTGGTGGTGCAGTGGTTGAGAGTCCACCTGCCGATGCAGGGGACGCAGGTTCGTGTCCCGGTCCGGAAAGATCCCACATGCCGTGGAGCGGCTGGGCTCATGAGCCATGGCTGCTGAGCCTGCATGTCCGGAGCCTGTGCTCCGCAACGGGAGAGGCCACAACAGTGAGAGGCCCGCGTACTGCAAAAAAAAAAAAAAAAAAAAAAACTAAAAACTAAAAATAGAACTACCACAAGACCCAGGAATCCCACTACTGGGCATATACCCTGAGAAAACCATAACTCAAAAGGAGTCATGTACCACAATGTTCATTGCAGCTCTATTTACAATAGCCATGACATGGAAGCAACCTAAGTGTCCAACGACAGATGAATGGATAAAGAAGATGTGCCACAGTTATACAATGGTATATTACTCAGCCATAGAAACAAATGAAATTGAGTTATTTGTTGTGAGGTGGATGGACCTAGAATCTGTCATAGAGAGTAAAGTAAGTCAGAAAGAGAAAAACAAACACCGTATGCTAACACATATATATGGAATTTTAAAAAAAACGGTTATGAAGAACCTAGGGGCAGGACAGGAATAAAGACACAGACATAGAGAATAGACTTGAGGACATGGGGATGGGGAAGGGTATGCTGGGATGAAGTGGGAGAGTGGCATGGACTTATATATACTACCAAATGTAAAACAGATAGTTAGTGGGAAGCAGCCGCATAGCACAGGGAGATCAGCTTGGTGCTTTGTGAGCACCTAGAGGGGTGGGATAGGGAGGGTGGGAGGGAGATGCAGGAGGGAAGAGATATGGGGATACATGTATATGTAGAGCTGATTCACTTTGTTATAAAGCAGAAACTAACACACCATTGTAAAGCAATTATATTCCAAAAAAGATATTTAAAAAATTAAATTATAAAAAATGATGACAGGATTTCAAGACTTAATCTATAGTAGTTAAGTCTAGATCAACATGGTGAAGTAGAAGGATCCTGAGCTCACCTCGTCCCACAAACATACCAAAACTACAGATACATATAGAACAACTATTTCTGAGAATGACAGGAAGACTAGAACAAATTTTCTACCACTAAGGATATTAAAAATGGCCAATCAAGATGGGTGGGAGTGTGAAAGGCATAGTCCAGTCAGAACCCAAACCCCCAGTGTGGCAACCCACAAGCAGAAGGGATTTCACCACTCTGTAGGTCCCCCATGAGGAGTGAGGGTTCCTGGCCCCATGTCTGGCTCCCCAGCCCACTGGGCCCACAATGGGAATACAAGCCCCTATAACATCTGGCTTTGAAAACCAGTGGGGCCTATGTTCAGGAGAGCTGGAGGGCTTTGGAAAATGAGACTCCACCCTTGAGGGCTCTTGTATAAACACACTTGTTCTGAGTCCCAAAGTAGAGGTAACAGCTTGAAAACCTGAGTCATATAAAAAGGAAATTCATTGAGAAATATTAGGGCATGTGCCAGAGGGGCAGGAATCGGTGGAATTCCTTCAGGGATGAAAGCACTGGCAATCACCACTTTTTTTTTTTTACTCTCCTTCTAAGTAGCTGGCTGGTACAGGGCTGGTAGGCACCACTTCTTTCACTCTCAATCAACCTACCGCTATGCACCCTGCCCTGGCATTCCCCTGAGGATCCAATCCTCCCAACTCATGCCAGCCCAGTCAACTCTGGTGTTCCTGAAAGCGGCTCTGGCTCTGTCCCACACAGAGAGCTGCCCTGGCTTGCCTGCACCTTTCCAAAGTGGCTCCCACCCCAGGGGCCAGCCCTACATACCAGCACACCCACAGCAATCACAGCCAGGGATTATAGACAACCTGGCTAGAGGCCAGCCCTACCCACCAGCATTCCCACAGCAATTACAGCTTAACCAAAACATGGAGACACACACAGCTCACAAGAGGCATACCCCTGGAGTACCTGGCTCTGGAAACCAGGAGGGAGTGTGCCACTAGGCTCCACAGGACACCTAAACAAGGCTACTCTTTTAAAACTGGGAGATGTAGCTGATATACCTAATGCATAGAAACAAACACAGAAAATTAGGCAAGTTGAGGAGACAAAAGAATGCCTTCCAAATGAAAGAACAAGACAAAACCTTAGAAAAAGAACTAAATGAAATGGAGATAATCAACTTACTAAAGAGTTCAAAGTAATAGTATACAGATCTTACCAAACTTGGACAAGAATGGATAAACTCAGTGAAAACTTCAACAAAGAGATAGAAAATATAAAAAAACAACTAATCAGAACTGAAGAATACAATAACTGAAATGAAAACACACTAGAAGGAATCAAAAGCAAACTAGAGGATGCAGAAGTACAGACCAGTAATCTGGAAGATAGGGTAGTGAAAATCACTCAATTGGAACAGTAAAAAGAAAAAATGAATCCAAAATAAAATTGGATATTTTAAGGGATTTCTGAGGCAACATCAAGTATATTAACATATGTATTATAGGAGTCCCAAAAGGAAAAGAGAGAGGAAAAAGGGACATAAAACCTATTTGAAGAAATAATGGTTGAAAACGTCCCTAATCTGGTGATGGAAATAGATATCCAAAGTCAGGAAGCACAGAAAGTCCCAAACAAGATGAACCCAAAGAGACCTACACCAAGACACCTTATAATTAAAATGTCAAAAGTTAAAGATAAAAAGAAAATTTTAAAAGCAGCAAGAGAAGAATAGCTACTAACATACAAAGGAACCTCTATTAGACTACTAGCTGATTTTCAACAGAAATTTTATAAGCCAGAAGGAATAGGCACGATATACTCAAAGTACTGACAGGAAAACATTTACAAGCAAGAATACTCTACCCAGAAAAGTTATCATTCAGAATTGAAGGAAAGATAAAGAGTTTCCCAGACAAGCAAAAGCTAAAGGAATTCTCACCACTAAACCAGGCTTACAAGAAATGTTAAAGGGACTTCTTTAAATGGAAAAGAAAAGGCCATAATTAGAAATTGGAAAATTATGAAAGAAAAAAAAATCTCACTGGTAAAGGCAAACATATAAGGGTAAGGGTAGTGCGTTAACCACCTGCAAAGTTAGTATGAAGGTTAAAAGACAAAAGTGGTAAAATCATATACATATAATTAGTTAAGCAATATACAAAATAAAAAGATATAAAATATAATGTAAAATACATAAAATGTGTGAGGGGGAGTAAAAATGTAGTTCTTTTAGAAGGTACTTGTACTTAAGGGACCATCAACTTAAAATAAACTGATATATACATAGGTTGTTATGTATAAACCTCATGGTAACCACAAACCAATAACCTATAACATTAAATCACAAGGGAGAACAAGAGAAGAAAGAAACAAAGAAGGACTGCAAAACAACTAGAAAACAATTAACAAAATAGCAATAAGAATAAACCTATTAATAATTACTTTAAATGTAAATGGACCAAATGCTCCAATCAAAAGACATAGGGTGCAGAATGGATTAAAAAAAATAAGACCCATAAAATGCTGTTTACAAAAGACTCACTTCAGGGCTTCCCTGGTGGCGCAGTGGTTGAGAGTCCACCTGCCGATGCAGGGGACACGGGTTCGTGCCCTGGTCCGGGAGGATCCCACATGCCACGGAGTGGCTGGGCCCGTGAGCCATGGCTGCTGAGCCTGCACATCTGGAGCCTGTGGTCCGCAACGGAAGAGGCCACAACAGTGAGAGGCCCGCGTAACGCAAAAAAAAAAAAAAAAAAGACTCACTTCAGCTCTCAAGAGACATACAGACTTAAAATATAGGGATGAAAAGATATTCCATGCAAATAAAAATAAAAAGGAAGCTGAGACAGCAATACTTATATCAGACAAAATAGACTTTAAAACAAAACCTGTAACAAGAGGCAAAGAAGGGCGTTACGTAATGATAAAGGGATCAATCCAACAAGACAATTTAACACTTCTAAATATCTATGCACTCAACATAGGAACACCTAAATACATAAAGCAAATATTGAGATAAAAGGGAGATATTTACAGTAATACAATAATTGTATGGAATTATACATCAATACATAGCTAATCAGACAGAAAATCAATAAGGAATCATTAGCCTTAAATGACACTGTAGACCAGATTGAGTTAGTAGATATATATAGAGAGAACATTTCATCTACAAAAATGGCATAATACGCATTTTTTTCAAGTGCACATGGAACATTCTCCAGGATAGATTATGTTACACCACAAAACAAGTCTCAATAAACTGAAGAAGACTGAAATCATATTAAGTATCTTTTCCAACCACAATAGTATGAAACTAAAAATTACAAGAAGCAAATGGAAGAAAAACACAAACACATGAAGGTTAAACAATGTTCTACTAAATAACCAAGCATCAATGACGAAAGCAAAGAGAAAATCAAAAATACTTTGAGACAAATGAAAATAGAAACAAACATTCCAAAGTTGATGGGACACAGCAAAAGCAGTTATAAGAGGAAAGTTTGTAGCTATACATGCCTACCTCAGGAAACAAGAAAAATGTCAAAAAAAAAAAATTCAACCTTA
The DNA here is from genome assembly GCF_000442215.2 of Lipotes vexillifer. Classification (NCBI taxonomy): domain Eukaryota; kingdom Metazoa; phylum Chordata; class Mammalia; order Artiodactyla; family Lipotidae; genus Lipotes; species Lipotes vexillifer. The sequence continues at coordinate 892,695 of NW_006788081.1, forward strand.
ATCTGAAGGAACTAGCAAAAGAAGAATAAAAAAAATCCAAAGTTAGTAGAAGGACAGAAACAATAAAGATCAGAATGGAAATAAATAAAATACAGAGTAAGAAAACAGTAGAAAAGATCAATTAAACTAAGAACTTGATCTTTGAAAAGATAAACACAATTAACAAACCTTTACCTAGACTCATCCAGAAAAAAAAAGAGAGAGGGCCCAGTTCAATAAAATAAGAAATGAAAGTGAAGAAGTTACAACCAACCCCACATAAACACCATGGATCATTAGAGATTAATATGAACAATTATATGCCAACAAATTGGACAACCTAGAAGAAATGGATTAATTTCTACAAACATACAAACTTCCAAGACTGAATCAGAAAGAAATAGAAAGTCCAAATACACAAATCACTAGTAACAAAACTGAATAATAAAAAACTCTCAACAAGCAAAAGTCCCAGACCTGACAGTTTCACAGGTGGATTCGACCAAAGTTTTAAAGAAGAGCTAATACATATCCTTCTCAAATTATTCCAAAAATCGAAAAGGAAGAAACACTTCCAAACTAATTCTATTAGGCCAGCATTACCCCAACACCAAAACCAAATAAGAACACTACAAATAAAGGAAATTACAGGCCAATATCCCTGATGAACATACATTCAGAAATCCTCAACAAAATATTAGCAAGCTGAATTCAACAATACATTAAAGGATTCACACACCATGAGTAAGTGGGATTTATTCCAGGAAGGCAAGGATTGTTCAGTATCTGCAAATCAATCAACATGATACACAGAATTAACAAAACAAAGGATAAAAATAATATGACTATCTTAACAGATGCAGAAAAAGTATTTGTCAAAATTCAAATCCATTTATGTTAAAAACTCTCAAGGAAGTGGGTATAGAGGAAACATACTTCAACATAATAAAGGCTGTATATGACAAACCCACAGCTAACATCATACTCAATGGTGAAAAGCTGAAAACTTTTCCTCTAAAATCAGGAAGAAGACAAGGATGCCCACTACCACCATTTCTTCAATGTAGTATTGAAAGTCCTAGCCACAACAATCAGATAAAAATAAGAGATGCGCAAAAAAAAAAAAAAAGAGAGAGAGAGATAAAAGGCATCCAAATTGGAAAGGAAGAAGTAAAACTGTCATTATTTGAAGATGACATGATACCATATACTGAAAACCCTTAAGAGTTCACCAAAATAACTATTCGTACTAATAAATAAATTCAGTAAGTTTGCAGGATACAAAATCAATAAACAGAAAATTGCATTTCTACACACTAATAATGAATCACTAGAAAGAGAAATTTAAAAAATAATAATAATCCCACTTGCAGTTGCATCAAAAAGAATAAAATACCTAGCAATATATTTAACCAAGGAGGTGAAAGACCTGTACTCTGAAAACTATAAGACATTGATGGAAGAATCTGAAGATGACACAAATAAATGGAAAGATATACCATCCCCATGGATTGGAAGAATTAATATTATTAAAATGTCCCTAATACCCAAAGCAATATACAGGTTCAATGCAATCCCTATTAAAATATCAATGCCATTTTTCACAGAACTGGAACAAATAATGCTAAAATTTGTATGGAACCACAAAAGACCCTGAATAGACAAAACAATCTTAAAAAGGAAGAACCAAGCTAAAGGTATCACACTCGCTGATTTCAAGCTATATTACAAAGCTACAGTAATCAAAAACTGGATGGTACTGGCACACATAGATCAATGGAACAGAACAGAAAGCCTAGATTTTAACCCATGCTTAAACAGTCAAGAAATTTATAACAAAGAAGGCAAGAATATACAGTAGGGAAAAGACAGTCACTTCAACAAGTAGTATTAGAAAAACTGGACAGCTACATCCAAAAGAATGAAACTGGGCCATTTTCTTACACCATGTACAAAAATAAACTCAACATGGTTTAAAGACTTAAATGTAAGACCTGAAACTATAAAACTCCTAGAAGAAAACATAGGCAGTATACTATTGAATATCAGCCTTAGCAGTATTTTTTTTGATATGTCCCCTCAGGCAAGGGGAACAAAAAACATAAACAAATAGGACTACATCAAACTAAAAAGCTTCTATGCAGTGTAGGAAACAACCAACAAAACAAAAAGGCAGCCTACTGTATTCAAGAAGATATCTGCAAATGGTATATCCAATAAGGGGTTAATATCCGAAATATATAAAGAACTCACATAACTCAGTATTTTAAAAAAGAACAAACAATCCAATTTAAAAATGGGCAGAGGACCTGAATAGACATTTTTCCAAGTAAGACATACAGATGGCACATGAAAAGATGCTCAACACCACTAATCATCAGAGAAATGCAAATCAGAATCACGAGATAGCACCTCAACACCTGTCAGAATGGCTACCATCAAAAAGACAACAAATAACAATTTCACTTCTGGGTATTTAACCAAAGAAAATGAAAACACTAATTTGAAAATATATATGCACCCTATGTTAACTGAAGCACATTTACAATAGCCAAGATATGGAAGCAACTTAAATGTCTATCGATAAGTGAATGGATAAAGAAGGTGTGGTGTGCATATATATATATATATATATATATATATATATATATATATATATATATATATATATACATATAAATATACATACAGTAGAATATTGTTCAGCCCTAAAAAGGAATGAATTCTTGCATTTGTGACAACCTGAATGAACCTAGACAGTATTATGCTAAGTGAAATAAGTCAGACAGAGAAAGACGAACGCCAGATGACTTCACTTATATGTGGAATCTAAAAAAAACAAAAGAACAAACAAAACAAAACAGATACAGACTCATAGATATAGAGAAGTAATGGGTGGTCCTCAGAGAGGAGAGTGGTTGGGGGTGTGGTGAAATACGTGAAGAGGATCACGAGGTGCACACTTCCAGCTATTAAATAAATAATTCACAGGGATGCAGTGTAATTCACAGGGACGTAACGTATGTAATATATAGCATAGGGAATATAGTCTAATAACCACAGATGGTTATTAGACATATTTTGGTGATCGATTTGGAATGTATATAAATGTTGAATCACTATGTTGTACTCTGAAAGTAATACAATATTGTATGCCAACTATACTTCAAGAAAAAATAAAAAGGAAAAAAGAATCTATAGTAGTCCAGACAAGTATAATAGTGGTATAATGATAACCATATATAATAGATAGATAAATGATGGATCAGAACAGGAAATCCAGAAATAGATATACATATATATAGACATTTGATTTTCAAGAAAGACACCAAAGTAATTTTGTGGTGAAAGAACTGTCTTTTCAATAAATGCGAAAACATTTGGATATGCATGTGAAAAAAGCAAAACAGAGCAAACAAGCAAACAAATAAAAATTCAACCTTAACTCTCTATATAAAAAAGTTAACTCATAATAGGGTATATACCTAATTCTATGAGCCAAACTTACATATAACCACTAGATGAAAAGTTGAAGAGTATTCTTTTGATTCTGGGTTTGACAAAGATTTCTTAGTACACACACCAAAAATTGTATAATAAAAAAATGACAAATTAGACTTCATCAAAGTAAAACAAAAAAAAAAGACTGCCTTTTGAAATAAGGCAATATTAAGAAAAATGAAAAAGAAAGACAGATTTGGAGAAGACATTTTTCAAGACACATATCCAGTAAACGACCTGTTCTCAAAATATGTGTAGAACACTTACAGTGCAATTTAAAAAAGACAAAGGACTCCATAAAAGATAGACAAAAGATTTGAACAGATCTTCTTATAAAGAATATATTACAAATAACAAGTATTGTATATGAAAAGATGGTTAAAATGATCAGTCATCAGTCACAATGAGATAACCTCTACAATGGCTTAAATTAAAATGACTGAAAATATCAAGTGTTAGCATGGATAGAGAGTAACTGGGACTCTTGTATATTATTTGTGGGAATTTAAGAGGCCTGAAGTCTTGGTATTACTGAAAAAGTAAATGGGGTTATCTAGATTTCATGTAGTACAGTCAACTATCAGGGTGCAGGTCTGATTGACTTGAATATGCAGGTAGACAGATCCAGGCTACAATATAGGGGAGATATACTACACTAGCCTAGGGAAGAAATGGAAAAGATGGAGTGGAGGAGAAAGCAAGAAAGGCAGTTAGAGACACTGGAACATTATGAAGAGTTAGGGCAAGGAGGACAAATACATCCTTACTTTTCCCCTTTTGGAATCTGTAGGGGTCTTGGGGCACATTGTGGAGAGTTCTCAAGTGGCATAGAGGCACCTGAAAACACTGGGCCCACACTGTGAGGCAGTAGTTCCCATACAGTTTTGTAAAACATGCCTTGTATAATGTGGTACAGTGCCATAAGTACAGAATTTGAAGAGGGAAATGATTAGATAATTAAGGATGTAGCAACACTTTCATTTCCCCAAGACCTGTACAAGAAATACAGGAGATCTAAAAGATATCAAGTGCCCTGGTTTGGGGGACCCAGAGACTCAAGAGAAGAATGAAGGATCTGCAGAGGCCCAGGGCTGAGACAACAAGGATGAGGGATGCAAGAACTTTAACACTAGAGGAAACAACATCATAAAGTTACAGTCCCTATTGTAAGAATGAGGAAACTCTGGGTTAAAGAGATAAAATTACTTGCCTGAAGTCACAGTTAGTAGATGGTGGAATCAAGACTCTGAGGTGAATTATCCCCAAGCCCACAACCCTTAGTGTACACCCCTTAGTGTATATTTATAGCCATTTCTTGGTGCATAATCAATTGTGAAGTTAGCAAAAATACCAGAAAAATCAATTTTATCTCATACAATTAGGTGTTTTTGCAATCACCCACCATAACAAGGGAATGAATTCAGAGATGAATTCTGGCCTGTATCTAACAATGAAACTAAATACTCAGTAGCAGAAAGGATGGGTCCATCATGCTAATCAAAGCTTTCCATCAAGTTCATATGGTTACCAGGGGGTAAGGGTGGGGAAGAGGGATAGATTGGGAGTTTGGGACTGACATGTACACACACCTGTTATATTTAAAACAGATAACCAACATGGACCTACTCTATAGCACAGGGAACTCTGCTCAATATTCGGTAATAACCTAAATGGGAAAACAATTTGAAAAAGAGTAAATACATGCATAACTGAATCACTTTGCTGTACATCTGAAACTAATACAACACTGTAAATCAACTAAACTCCAATATAAAATAAAATAGAAAAGCTTTCCATCAAGTTCAGAAGAGTAGCCTGTTCATAAGGAGATATAACCACTGGAGACAAACTTTTTATCTCTTTCACATATAGTACAATGTAGGAGAGACTGCAAAGCTATTCACTTCACCAGGAAGTCTATTGGTTACACCATCACTTTGCTTAATCTACTCAGGAGGTGCAATTATTAAAGTATTGCTCAGCCTCAAAAGCCACTGACTCGGGCTTCTCTGGTGGCGCAGTGGTTGAGAGTCCGCCTGCCGATGCAGGGTCCGGGAAGATCCCACATGCCGCCGTGCGGCTGGTCCCGTGAGCCATGGCTGCTGAGCCTGCGCGTCCGGAGCCTGTGCTCCGCAACAGGAGAGGCCAAAACAGTGAGAGGCCCGCATCTAACAATGCAGGGGGCGTGGGTTCGATCCCTGGTCAGGGAACTAAGATCTTGCATGCCGCTCAGCGCAGCCAAGATGAAAAAAACAAAGCAACAACAACAAAAAAGAATAAAAAAAAAAAAAAAAAAAAGCCACTGACTCCTCTTCCTGCTTCTATGTTATATGAAGAAACAAGACTATGCCAGGAAGTTTTAACAGTACATAGAAAAGGGCCAAAGCCATAGGCTTTTGTTATGGCTAAGGATATGATCTACTAAAGTTTATCTCAGTCTGGCAACCATTTGGGCTCAAAGCATAGAATCAGAAGGATATCTAATTTTTACTTAATTGTGAATTACAGAAATGCTTTACCCTCATTGAAGAATAGAAATTCATTGCTACATCTTGACTGAAGAAGAGACAGATGAAAGACATATCCTAGGCAGGATTTAGAAGCAATCAGACAACAAATATTTATTAAGTGCCTACCATATTCTAGGTAATCCACAGGCACCATTCATCCTTGGCATCCTCCAATTTTTAAAAAATGTTCCCATCCTCCATAACATACTTGAAATGCCTGATGGTCCCTTGCTGACCCATGGATCTCCTAAGCCTCCTATTATTTCACTTCTTTAATGAATATTTTAATCATAATAAAGAATTCCAAAAAATCAGCATATTGAAACATGAATCTCTTTAACAACAAACTGAGGGAAATGTTATTTGCCAAAAAAAAATAATAAAGTGAAAGCAGAAATCCTTGATATATGTAAAACACTTATAATTGGTTAAAAAATAGTCTCAATAGTCAAAATAAATAATTTTACACATACACGTGCACACACACACACACACACACACACACACACATGCATAAAACCCAGAGTATTTGAATAGATACAAAAATAACTAAAAAGTAAAGCAACAATGTGATGCTGGTGTGTTGTTTTTCACCCTATTAAATTAGCAAGTTTTATTTTCTTGCTTATTTGTTTTCACGGGAGTATTCAACGTAGAAGGTATGGTAAACAGGGATTCTGACACACTGCTTGAGAATGTACACATTGGCATAATTCTTCTGAGAAACAGAAGCCACATAACAGTTGGCTTAAAACAAACATAATTGTTGCAATAATAACATTTTTGAGACTATATTCTAGGTAATAATCAGAAATTTAATTAAAGATTATACACAAAAATATTTCAGATTATGCTTATTTAAAAATAATAATAATGGCAAATTTAAATGAATCACATTGTCCAAAAGTGAGGAAATGGTATATTTATGTAAGACTATTCTGCATTTATTTAAATAAGTATTAATTTTAAAAGTTTATTAACATGAAGAGGTACTCATATTAAGTATAAAATGGTTTTTAAAACTGTACTTAAAATAATATCTCAACTCTTAAAATAATATCTCAAGATCTTGAGTAGTCTAAAATAATATACTTTAAACTGTTAGTATCAGTTGCCCTCTAGGGTTATGGGAATTCTTAATACTTTTTAAATCTCCCATGGGAGCATTTCCTCCAGAAAACTGTTCTTTGTCCCAACTCCCATTTTCCTATTTGGCAGTACCTTCCTCCTAGGCAATAGACACAGTAATTTACAATCAACATTGGTAACATTTCCTCTTATGGGCAATAAATTAACTGCCAAACCTACATTTTTGAAAAACACTTAGTTGGAGCTTCTAGTATCTCTGCTTTTCTCTTTTACATTTCACTACTTCTTATAGGTTAATGCAAAAACTTGCTAAATTGTCTAAGCACCCAATTTTATCCAACTGACTTCAAAACTGCTTCCTTAATAATATTCTTAAATTAAATATCCCATCATGGTCATTATAAAATGAAGATTAAATACACACACACTATACATATATATGTGTATATATACGTCTTATATATGAAATTACATCTAAAATAAAATATACTAGTCTACTTTTTGCAATGAAATATTAAAAATTAAGTTTATAAAAAGAGCTCATAAAATATAAACAGAGATATAAGGAGAAATGCAAAGGACTTGATGGGAAATTTATAATTAAACACAGACACATATATACAGATATATCCATACATCCCTTCCAAGGTTCACAAACATTTATAAAATGAAAAGTTTATCCTTATAGGTTCCACAAAAAGTTCAGATTAAAGCAAGATGGTATTTTTCCCACTCACTGACAAAACTGAAAAAAAAATCTCTAATAATAAAATAGGCGGTGATCATGAGTCAGTGTTTTCCCATAGGACCTGAGTGAACTCCACTATTTGGATTAGTTCATCCATGGCCTCACCTGGATTCAGGGAGAGATCAGACGATCTTGGTAAAAAGGAAAATGTAGAAAAAAATCCAATTTTTTGAAATGAGTTGTTTTTCATGGGAAAATTATAATTCAAAAGTTTGGTGAAACTAAAACAAAAATATATAACATCTCAGCATTAATTTTTAGTTCTTTCTACTTGAGGAGAATTAGTAATAAAGGTTATACAGGTTAGAAACAATAGAAATTTAAAACTCTAAGTGGGTGACTTAATTTAAAGAATATTGGATAAGTTTTTCTTGGAGAAAATTTTCTCCCAGTTTTAAGTATTGATATGGGTATATGTTTATACTGGGAGATGAGGTAAAGTATACTTTTTATACTGAGTTTTAAAAAGTGCAGGAGAGACCTTCAAGATGGTGGAAGAGTAAGACGTGGAGATCACCTTCCTCCCAACAAATACATCAGAAATACATCTACATGTGGAAAAAATCCTACAGAACACCTACTGAACGCTGGCAGAAGATCTCAGACCTCCGAAAAGGCAAGAAACCCCCCACATACCTAGGTAGGGCAAAAGAAAAAAACAGAGACAAAAGAATAGGGACGGGACCTGCACCAGTGGGAGGGAGCTGTGAAGGAGGAAAGGTTTCCACACACTAGGAAGCCCCTTTGCAGGCGGAGACTGCAGGTAGCGGAGAGGGGAGCTTCGGAGCCGCAGAGGAGAGCACAGCAACAGGGGTGCGGAGGGCAAAGCAGAGGATTCCCGCACAGAGGATTGGTGCTGATCAGCACTCACCAGCCCGAGAGGCCTCTCTGCTCACCCGCCGGGGCAGGTGGGGGCTGGGAGCTGAGGCTCGGTCCTAGGAGGTCGTATCCCAGGGAGAGGACTGGGGTTGGCTGCATGAACACAGCCTGAAAGGGCTAGTGCGCCATGGCTAGTCTGGAGGGAGTCCGGGGAAAAGTCTGGACCTGCACAAGAGGCAAGAGACCACTGTTTCAGGGTGCGCGAGGAGAGGGGATTCAGGACACCACCTAAATGAGCTGCAGAGACAGGTGCGAGTGGCAGCTATCAGCACAAACACCAGAGGTAGGCATGAAATACTAAGGCTGCTGCTGCCAGCACCAAGAAGCCTGTGTGCAAGCACAGGTCACTGTCCACACCACCCCTCCCCAGAGCCTGTGTAGCCCGTCATTACCAGGGTCCCATGATACAGTGACAACTTCCCCAGGAAAACACAAGGCACGCCTCAGGCTGGTGCAACGTCTGCCACTGCAGGCTCCCCCCGCATTATGTACCCCTCCCTCCCCAGAGCCTGAGTGAGCCAGAGCCCCGTAATCAGCTGCTCTTTTTACCCTGTCCTCTCTGAGCGAAGAACAGATGCCCTCAGACGACCTACATGCAGAGGCGGGGCCAGATCCAAAGCTGAACCCCAGGAGCTGTGCAAACAAAGAAGACAAAGGGAAATCTCTCCCAGCAACCTCAGGAGCAGCAGATTAAATCTCCACAATCAACTTGATGTACCGTGCATCTATGGAATACCTGAATAGACAAAAACTCATCCTAAGATTGAGGCAGTGGACTTTCGGAAAAGCGATACATATATTTTTTTCCTTTTTCTCTTTTTGTGAGTATGTATGTGTATGTTTCTTTGTGTGATTTTGTCTGCATAGCTTTGCTTTTACCATTTGTCCTGGGGTTCTGCATGTCTGTTTTCTTGTTTGTTAGTTTAGCTTTTAGTGCTTATCATTGGCGGATTTGTTTTTTGGTTTGGTTGCTCTCTTCTTTTTTCTTTTTTATTTCTTATTACTTTTTAATTCTTTTATTTTCAATAATTTTTTATTTCAATAACTTTATTTTATTTTTGTCTTTATTTATTTTTTTTCTCCCTTTTCTTCTGAGCCGTGTGGTTGACAGGGTCTTGGTGCTCCAGACAGGTGTCAGGACTGTGCCTATGCAGTGGGAGAGCTGAGTTCAGGACACTGATCTATCAGAGACCTACCAGCTCCATGTAATATCAAACGGCGAAAGCTCTCCCAGATTTCTCCATTTTGACGCTAAGACCCAGATCCACTCAAAGACCAGCAAGCTACAGTGCTGGAAACCCTATGCCAAACAACTAGCAAGACAGGAACACAACACCACCAATTAGCAGAGAGGCTGCCTAAAATCATAATAAGGTCACAGACAGCCCAAAACACACCACCAAACATGGTCTTGCCCACCAGAAAGACAAGATCCAGCCTCACCCAAGACAACACAGGCATCAGTCTGCTCCCCCAGGAAGCCTACACAACCCACTGAACGAGAGAAACACACAGCAGATGAAGGAGCAAGGTAAAAACTCACCATACCAACCAAATGAAGAGGAAATAGGCGGTCTAGCTGAAAAAGAATTCAAAGTAATTGATAGTGAAGATGATCTAAAATCTAGGAAATAGAATAGAGAAAATACAAGAAATGTTTAACAAGGAGCTAGAAGAACTAAAGAGCAAACAAACAATATGAACAACACAATAAAAGAAATGAAAAATTCTCTAGAAGGAATCAATAGCACAATAACTGAGGCAGAAGAATGGATAAGCGACCTGGAAGATAAAATAGTGGAAATAACTACTACAGAGCAGAATAAAGAAAAAAGAATGAAAAGAATTGAGGACAGACTCAGACACCCCTGGGACAACATTAGACGCACCAACATTCGAATTATCGGGGACCAAGAAGAAGAGAAAAGAAAGGGACTGAGAAAATATTTGAAGAGATTATAGTTGAAAACTTCCCTAATATGGGAAAGGAAATAGTCAATCAAGTCCACGAAGCACAGAGAGTTCCATACAGGATAAATCCAAGAAGAAACATGCCAAGACACATATTAATCAAACTATCAAAAATTAAATACAAAGAAAAAATATTAAAAGCAGCAAGGGAAAAACAACAAATAAGATAAAAGGGAATCCCCATAAGGGTAAAAACTGATCTTTCAGCAGAACCCCTGCAAGCCAGAAGCAGGTGGCAGGACATATTTTAAGTGATAAAAGGGAAAAACCTACAACCAAGATTACTCTACCCAGCAAGGATCTCATTCAGGTTCAACAGAGAAATTAAAACCTTTACAAACAAGAAAAAGCTAACAGAATTCAGCACCACCAAGCCAGCTTTACAACAAATGCTAAAGGATCTTCTCTAGGCAGGAAACCCAAGAGAAGGAAAGGACCTACAATAAAAAACCCAAAACAATTAAGAAAATGGTAATAGGAAAATACATATCGATAATTACCTTAAATGTAAATGGATTAAATGCTCCCACCTAAAGAAACAGATTGGCTGAATGGATACAAAAACAAGACCCAAATATATGCTGTCTACAAGAGACCCACTTCAGACCTAGGGACACATACAGACTGAAAGTGAGGGGATGGAAAAAGATATTCCATGCAAACGGAAATCAAAAGAAAGCTGGAGTAGCAATACTCATATCAGAAAAAATAGACTTTACAACAAAGACTATAACAAGGGACAAAGAAGGAAACTACATAATGATCAAGGGAACAATCCAAGAAGAAGATATAACAATTGTAAATATTTATGCACCCAACATAGGAGCAACTCAATACATAATGCAAATGCTAACAGCCATAAAAGGGGAAATTGACAGTAACACAATAATAGTAGGGGACTTTAACATCCCACTTTCACAAATGGACAGATCATCCAAAATGAAAACAAATAAGGAAACACAAGCTTTAAGTGATACATTAGACAAGATGTACTTAATTGATAATTATAGGACATTCCATCCAAAAACAACAAAATACACTTTCTTCTAAAGTGCTCATGGAACATTCTCCAGGATAGATCATATCTTGGGTCACAAATCAAGCCTTGATAAATTTAAGAAAATTGAAATCGTATCAAGTATCTTTTCCGACCACAACGCTATGAGACTAGATATCAATTACAGGAAAACTCTGTCAAAAATACAGACACATGGTGGCTAAACAATACACTACTTAATAAGCAAGAGATGACTGAAGAAATCAAAGAGAAAATCAAGAAATACCTAAAAACAAATGACAATGAAAACACGATGACTCAAAACCTGTGGGATGCAGCAAAAACAGTGCTAGGAGGAAAGTTGATAGGAATACAATCCTACCTCAAGAAACAAGAAACATCTTAAATAAACAACTTAATCCCACACCTAAAGCAATTAGACGAAGAAGAACAAAAAAAATCCAAAGTTAGCAGAAGGATAGAAACCATAAAGATCAGATCAGAAATAAATGAAAAAGAAATGAAGGAAACAATAGTAAAAATCAATAAAACTAAAAGCTGGTTCTTTGAGACAATAAACAAAATTGATAAACCATTAGCCAGACTCATCCAGGAAAAAAAGGGAGAAGACTCAAATCAATAGAATTAGAAATGAAAAAGGAGGAGTAACAACTGACACTGCAGAAATACAAAGGATCATGAGAGATTACTACAAGCAACTATATGCCAATCAAATAGACAACTTAGAAGAAATGGACAAATTCTTAGAAAAGCATAACCTTCTGAGACCCAACCAGGAAGAAATAGAAAATATAAACAGACCAATTACAAGCACTGAAATTGAGACTTCGATTAAAAATTTCCAACAAACAAAAGCCCAGCACCAGATGGCTTCACATGACAATGCTATAAAACATTTAGAGAAGAGCTAACACCTATGCTTCTCAAACTCTTCCAAAATATAGCAGAAGAAGGAACACTCCCAAAGTCATTCTACGAGCCCACCTTCAACCTGATACCAAAACCAGACAAAGATGTCTCAGAGAAAGAAAACTGCAGGCCAATATCACTGATGAACATAGATGCAAAAATCCTCAACAAAATACTAGCAAACAGAATCCAACAGCACATTAAAAGCATCATACACCACGATCAAGTGGGGTTTACTCTAGGAATGTTAGGATTCTTCAATATATGCAAATCAAACAATGTGATAAAACATATTAACAAATTGAAGGAGAAAAACCATATGATCATCTCAACAGATGCAGAAAAAGCTTTCGACAAAATTCAACACCATTTATGATGAAAACCCTCCAGAAGGTAGGCATAGAGGGAACTTTCCTCAACATAATAAAAGCCATATGACAAACCCACAGCCAACATCGTTCTCAATGGTGAAAAACTGAAACCATTTCCACTAAGATCAGGAACAAGACAAGGTTGTCCACTCCCACCACTATCATTCAACATAGCTTTGAAAGTTTTAGCCACAGCAATCAGAGATTGAAAAGAAATACAAGGAATCCAAAGGGGAAAAGAAGAAGTAAAGTTGTCACTGTTTGGAGATGACATGATACTGTACATACAGAATCCTAAAGATGCTACCAGAAAACCATTAGAGCTAATCAATGAATTTCATAAAGTTGCAGGACACAAAATTAATGCACAGAATCTCTTGTATTCCTATATATTAAGGAAGAAAAATCTGAAAGAGAAATTAAGGAAACACTCCCATTTACCACTGCAGCAAAACGAATAGAATACCTCGGAATAAACCTACCTAAGGAGACAAAAGACCTGTATGCAGAAAACTATAAGACACTGATAAAAGAAAGGTGATACAAACAGATGGAGAGATATACCATGTTCTTGGATTGGAAGAATCAACATTGTGAAAATGACTCTACTACCCAAAGCAATCTGCAGATTCAATGCAATCCTTATCAAACTACCAATGGCATTTTTCACAGAATTAGAACAAAAAATTTCACAATTTGTATGGAAACATAAAGGACCCCGAATAGCCAAAACAATCTTGAGAAAGAAAAATGGAGCTGGAGGAATCAGGCTCCCTAACTCAGACCATACTACAAAGCTACACTAATCAACACAATATGGTACTGGCAGAAAAACAGAAATATAGATCAATGGAACAGGATAGAAAGCCCAGAGATAAACGCACACACATATATGGTCACCTTATTTTTGATAAAGGAGGCAAGAATATACAATGGAGAAAAGACAGCTTCTTCAATAGGTCGTTCTGGGAAAACTGGACAGCTACATGTAAAAGAATGAAATTAGAACACTCCCTAACACCATACACAAAAATAAACTCAAAATGGATTAAAGACCTAAATGTAAGGCCAGACACTATAAAAGTCCTAGAGGAAAACATAGGCAGAACTCTCTATGACATAAATCACAACAAGGTCCTTTTTGACCCACCTCCTAGAGAAATGGAAATAAAAACAAAAATAAACAAATGGGACTTAATGAAACTTAAAATCTTTTGCACAGCAGAGGAAACCATAAAGAAGATGAAAAGACAACCCTTAGAATGGGAGAAAATATTTGCAAATGAAGCAACTGACAAACGGTTAATCTCCAAAATTTACAAGCAGCTCATGTAGCTCAATATCAAAAAAACAAACAACCCAATCCAAAAATGGGCAGAAGACCTAAATAGACATTTCTCCAAAGGAGATATACAGATTGCCAACAAACACATGAAAGAATGCTCAACATTGCTAATTATTAGAGAAAAGCAAATCAAAACTACAATGAGGTATCACCTAACTCTGGTCAGAATGGACATCATCAGAAAATCTACAAACAATAAATGCTGGAGAGGGTGTTTTTTAAAAAGAGAACTTTCTTGCACTGTTGTTGGCAATGCACATTGATACAGCCCCTTTGGAGAACAGTATGGAGGTTCCTCAAAAAACTAAAAATAGAACTACCACACAACTCAGCAAATCCAGTACCTGGCATATACCCTGAGAAAACCGGAATTCAAAAAGAGTCATGTAGCACAATGTTCATTGCAGCTCCATTTACAATAGCCAGGATATGGAAGCAGCCTAAGTGTCCATCAACAGATGAATGGATAAAGAAGATGTGGCACATATATACAATGGAATATTACTCAGCCATAAAAAGAAACGAAATTGAGTTATTTGTAGTGAGGTGGATGGACCTAGAGTCTGTCATACAGAGTGAAGTAAGTTAGAAAGAGAGAAACAAATACCGTATGCTAACACAAATATATGGAATCTTAAAAAAAATAAATAAATAATATAAAACGTTATGAAGAATCTAGGGGCATGACAGGAATAAAGACGCAGATGTAGAGAATGGACTTGAAGACACGGGGAGGGGGAAGGGTAAGCTGGGACGACTTGAGAGAGTGGTACGGACTTACATATACTACTAAATGTAAAATAGATAGTGGGAAGCAGCCACATAGCACAGGGACATCAGCTCAGTGCTTTGTGACCACCTAGAGGGGTGGACTGGGAAGGTGGGAGGGAGAAGCAAAAGGGAGGAGATATGGGGATGTATGTGTATGCATAGCTGATTCACTTTGTTATAAAGCAGAAACTAACACACCATTGTAAAGCCATTATACTCCAGTAAAGATGTTAAAAAGAAAAAGGCAATCGCAGAAGAAAAAAAAAGTGCAAAACTTGTGTATAAGAGAAATTCATGAACATGGACATTGAGAAACATAAAAGAATATCTAGAGCAGCTCAATTGTAACAAAGGAAAACAATTTAAATGTTAATCACAGTATTATGGTATAGCAGAGAGTATGTCATGAGTTTTCCAAATTACTTTATTTTCATACTGGGCACATAAAACACTATATTTTCCAGCCTTTCTGCCATCTAGGCGGGACCACGTAATTAAGTTCCATCTAAAATGTGGGAAAAACTACGTACACCAGTTTTAGTAATGGTCATAAATGCCTCTGTTCTGTTCTTGCAGTAATCTTGTCTTCCTCTCTCTCTCTCTCTTCTCTATCTTTGTCTTTCTATTTTTTTCTCTAACTCTCTCTCAATCTCACGCAGGCACAACATTTATGATGGCAGCTACCTTTCAGTGGTAGTAATGGAATAAGTTAGGATGCCAAGGCATACCCACAGGGAATTTTGATTTAATAATAATGTTTTTTCAAAAATGGGTAGTGGATGTGTGGGCATTTGTTTGTATCTCCCATCTTTATAGCTTATATGTATTTTATTTTAAAAAATTTTATATCTACTTAGTTTTTCATATTTTTAGAGAAGTGTAATTGAAAATCAGTCCAATTATTGCAAAATAGAAGAAAAAGAGTTTCCAGTTAGCAATTCCTCCAAAAGAGTTTGGCAAGAAGAAATATTACTAGGCAGACATTCTGAAGAACTCTACTATACAGCCAATAGAAATTGCAACACAGTTATTCTGGAAAAACAAAAACATGTTAATCAAAAGTGAATTGAAATAATTAATTTAACTCATAATTTGCCCCAAGTGGAGGAACCCACAATCATCTGCTTCACTGAGATATGGTTCTCAAATGGAGGAATATAAGCAGAAGTTCACTGAGTTTGAAGGTTCTTATAAAATCCCATCTGGCAGAAGATGTTGCAGAATATTTTTCCTTAGAAATTTTAAAAATAGCAGATAGAAAAATAACATTTTAAAACTGAATGAGCCCTTAGGGAAGTTCTAGACGAAGATTTTCAATCTTGCCTACATGTTAGAATCACCTAGGCAGTTCTTTTAAAATTCCCAGTGCTCAAGCTGCATTAGAGACAAATTAAATCAGAATATCTGGGGGATTGGGACCTAGGCATTTGTGCTTTTAAAGATCACCAGATGATTCCACTGTTCAGCTAACATTAATTCCTTCATTCACAGCTGAGGGGTCTAAGGTTGCAAGAAGTGAATTGCATTGTGTGAGGTCACACTGTTTATTTGTTCGCTGTCTCGTTCTCTGTCCTCTGTCTTTTTTTTTTTTTCTTTTTAATGCTGCTTTCCCTGTATTTTAAACATTTATTTACACCACTTCAGGTTCTCTCGGCCTCACCTGTCTCTTAGTCTGGCCACCTGGCTTCATGCCAGTGCAACCTGATGGTAACTCACCTCAGATTTGGACCACATACCACTGACTTTCTGCCTAGGAGCAGTTTAATGACACTGTAGTAGTAGATCCCATGGAAAAGCTCTTGGTGTTCAAAAATGTTCAATTTTAAAATGCTGAAGAGTTATCATTCCATGGGGTGAACATATGACTAATGGGGAACGTAAATTGATGGATTTGCTTTCCTTTTTTATTCCCTTATACTGGTAATCTTGAGATGCATTTCATATGCCTCTTTAGGCAACGGTAGGAGTCCCAACAACTAGTCACCTGTCACAGCGGCCAACTTCATAATCAATCTTTGCTCTGCTCTCCCTCCTTGCCTGCTGACCCAGCCCTCTCTTCATCTCCTTGGATCCCACTCCTTAATAAAGCACTAGGTCTTAAGCCTTTGTTTCAAGTTCTACTTTCTAAAGAATCCAAATGAAGATATCACCTTTCTTCTGTTATCTCTAATCTTAATTTCATGGTCAATACCCAATTTTCATACTCCAGAGGCTTTAATGGTCTCATCACCATCATCATTAAAACATCAGCATCACAACATCATCTACTTATGCCCTTCATGTATTTGTTCTTCTCAAAAGTCTCAGCAGACTCAGTGAGTGCAATGTATTTGTTGCTCTGACATCCTTCCACTCTCATTCTCTGGAGAAGGTGAAGATAGTAGAGAAATGTCAATGAAAAGTAAAAAGAACCCAGAAACAATGGGAGACCACAGAGAAAAATGAACTGATTAATAGATGAAAGGAGACTGAGGAAGAGAAAAAGACTAAGAAAACTTGGAATGGGAGAAGGAGTGGTGCTCTCGCTATCCAAACTACTTTCAAAACATTTCTTTTCCCCATGTTATTTCAACTATCATCAATATAACCAGTCATTTTCTTTATCTATTCCTCTATCTTTCTAGTAACTATATTTACATACAAGGTACTTAACTCATTCTATACTGATCCAGCATTTATTGGGTACAAATGATATTCTAAAAATCCATAAAGTTACTATATTAATGAGATTAGGAAGGAGTAATTATTGAATTTCTACCTAAGTCCCAAGACAACAAGAGTCTGGAAACTACATTAAATATATCTGACTGACAAGTAGAAAAAAGGATTGTCTACTCTTCCAAAGATTGTCACAACCATATCTGGGCACTATATCCTTACTTGCTCTTACTCCTGAATATATCCACACCTACACCTGGCCCACTGGTCATGATGGAACACACTACCTTTCTTGTTAATGTCTGTCTAGAATTTGCCACTTGATAGAGCCTCTATTTTCTCAACCATCTGTCCCCAGAATGCTCCCTTTGAAATTCAAGAACTTTTTCCTCCCCTGGTACTTCCTGGCCCATATTTATCATTTATTCAACAAATACTCTCCATTACATGAAATCAATCTGGTAAGAAGGCAGATAATATGACCACATATTTTATCCTTTCATTGACTTTTCTTTCTAGTGGAGGTGTCAAATAGGGATGAGATAAAGGAATAAGCAAGCTCAATATGGATTACAATAAATAGGACAGAATATATTGTAAATGCAGGAGCCAATTTTACAAAAATAGTCAGGGAAAGTGTATCTGAGGAGGGAAATAAGACCTAAAGAATGAGACTGAGTCAGCCAGGCAAATGTCTAGATTTTTTTTTTTAAGTGTTCAAGGTAGAGATAGGCAAGTGCAAAGGTCCCAAGGTGGGAAAAGGTTTGTTAAATTTCAGGAACAGAAACTGGGCTGGAAGAGCCGAAGTATGGTAAAAAAAAAATCAGGAGAAAATGCGTAAGATTAAGTTGGAGAGATTATAGGTACCAGATCCTTTAGGGGTTTGGAAACCATAATATGGAGTTCATATTTCATTATAAGAACAATTAGAAGGCTTTGGAAATTTTTCAGTCAAGAGGCAAGATGGTTTGCTTTTCACCCAAGTTGCTCTATGGAGAAAGTTTTGGAGGAGGGCAGAAGAGGCTGATATAGTATAGGAAAGAACTGCAAATAGTGTTAAAGAATAATTTTTTTTCAGGATATTTTCTGAGGGCAGCTGTTATTTTTTTCAATCTTAAAGAATAATTTTTAAGCCAAATCATGACTCTTGTAGAAACATAAAATGAACATGTGTCAAAGATGGTGCTTAATTAATTAATGAGGAAGCCAGTAAGA
Source organism: Lipotes vexillifer (assembly GCF_000442215.2). Classification (NCBI taxonomy): domain Eukaryota; kingdom Metazoa; phylum Chordata; class Mammalia; order Artiodactyla; family Lipotidae; genus Lipotes; species Lipotes vexillifer. Next base: position 911,659 of record NW_006788081.1, read on the forward strand.
TGGTATAACTAATTCACAGTAGAAGTCAAAAAGCTCACATGTATTAGCACTCAGAAATGGAGAAATGAATTTCAAATACTGCATATGCAAAACTTGCCAATATCCACATGGCAATAACCAACTGCAGTTGTATGAATAAATGATTTGCATTACTATCAGTTTTCTACAATTTAAAAGAGTTGTAAAATAGCTCAAAGACTATAAATGTCACAGATAACCAGGAAAATTATGCTAGACAACACATCTGGTTTTTTGGTTTTTTTTTTTTTTTTTTGCTCATTTCAAAGTCTTTCACAATGTTTCCCATCAGGAGCTTGGACAAGGACAGTGATAGTAAGCACAGAAAACTGTGCTGAATTATAGAGATGTTTTGGAATCTTAACTGATTGGACTTGCTGATGGGTTAGCAGGGGTGTGTGTGTGTGTGTGTGTGTGTGTGTGTGTGTGTGTGTGTGTGTGTGTGTGTGTGTGTGTGTGTGTGTGTGTGTGTGTGTGTGTGTGTGTGTGTGTGTGTGTGTGTGTGTGTGTGTGTGTGTGTGTGTGAGCATGCGTGGGCATGCATGTGAGGTGGGTAGGTGAGAGAAAGAGAGGAATCAAGGATGACTCCGAATTTGTTCATTAAACTTTGTTCTTGTGGAACAGTCTCACTTGATGCTTGATCCCAGCTAAATTCCTTCACTGGAATGGGGCATATAGAGACCCAGGTAGAAGCTAAGATGATGTTTATAGAAGAGAAACAAGAGAAAATTGGCAGATTCTTAGATAGAAATAAGATGATAGAAATAAGATATCTTCATAAGCAAGTTACACATTTAAAGCTAAAAGAGAAAGAGAAAGGGGGTCCCTTCTCTGAAGCACCAATACTGTGAATATTTTCTAATCAGTTCTTATGTCGTTTCAACTAAGGACTCTAAATACAATATGGTGGGATTTAGGGACCTCTCAATCCATCAGTCATCGGTAGGTCATACGTGCAAGTTTTGTCATCAGTGGGTTCTGGGTATTTGAAAAATCCCTATTTGAATATGTATATGTTACTGAATTTGGGGTAGGAGTGTGGAATGGGGGTGAGGGAATATCTACCAAGGAAGACAGGGAGGCGCAGTAGCTTACAAGATGAAATGGGGAGGGTGGACTGAAGCAACACCAAGTGAAGCCCTCAGAGAGGGAAAGTCAGGAGGGCAAAGCTGAAAATATAAGAGACAGCAGAGACAAGTTTGGTCTACTTAAAACATCGCTGAGAATCAGTACTGGCTTGTTACAGCCCTCTTTAATAAGGGGAAATAAGAATCATGTCCAATTTTTAAATTAAAAAAATTTTGCTGACAATATGTTCTATGATTTACAGAGCCAAAAAAAAACCACAAAAAAGTGTTTCCAAATGTTAATAGCAGTGGCATCTGGTGGTGAAACTATTGGTAATATAATTTTTACATCATATTCTGTACTTTTTAAGATCTCTATAATGAGCATGGTTACAAGAAAAATAATGACAAAATATGATTGTGGATAACATGGAAAAATAATTCAAGAATACACCTACTCAGTTTACTTTTGCATCTCCTCTCTAAACTGCATGACACAAGACTGAACACATAAACCAAATCCAAACAAGGCCTATCCTTGAAATAATGATTAGTCCCCAAGCAGTCGTAACAGAGTAATTACATATTGTTCCTTAGCATCATGAAGATAAAGAGATGAAGGAAAAATAATATTATTGCCTATTTTTACTCTCCTCCGTAGTTTTCAATGATTTAATTAAGAGTTTTGTCTGTAGATATGACCTAATCCAGCATTTATGAAGATATCACGTAATGTGTCACACCAGAGGAACTCATGAGATCTTACTATAGTGAAACTCAGTATAAACCTCCCAGGTGTGTGTCCTAAGCAATTTAGTATATAAGATTGGCTTTCATTGAGAGCTTTCTTGGAGTCTCTAACTGAAGAAGATATAATTATGATAGCATCTTCACCTGTTGGCCCTACCAGCCTTCTGGCCCTACCCCACCAGCATGAAAGGCAGTCTGTCTCTGGACTGGGTCTTCTGATTCCCAGACTTCACATGAGCTGACTTTTACATATTCTTGCAAGGACAGTCAATAGGTGGCCTCCTGATTTGATACCACACACCCTGGCCCCAGACACTTTCCAGCCATGACAGAGAAGCCATCATTTGCCAGCTCATCTCTGCATCACAGCTTCTGCACACCCCTACCTTTTCCACACCCTCCCAATTCCATTCACTTATTCTTATTGACAAGCTGTGCACTGGTACCTTTTTTTCTAATGAAATTACTGACCTGTTGTAAAAGACATGCCCCAAATTCTCCATATTTGAATAAAACTTCAGCTTTGTGTTTTGAAAGCCCTCCAAATGTTGGGCCAATCTGCTAGTAATTTAGAGGCAAGAAACGTGCTTATTACAAAAAGAAAATCTGTGGGTTCTTATAGAAAGCATTAAAATTGTTTCTGTCACACATTATCAAAACTCAAGTAGACCTGGAGACAACCCAACATAATCACTTCATGTTGAAGATGAAGAAACACAAGCCCAGTTGATGTACCTATTAAGGGGCGGTCAAAACTGAAATCATGTGGTCTTTGTTTATTTTCTTCTCTCTTGCCTCAGGGAGACCCACACTACAGAGAAGATCACAGAAAATCTGAAAAGTCTCATGAAGCCCATTGTTCTGAATGCTCCAGTTCTACGTATCAAGGATGCCTGGAAAGAGGGAGGCTCAAGAGGGAGGGGATATATGTATACATATAGCTGATTCACTTTGTTGTACAGCAGAAACTAACACAACATTGTAAAGCAATTATAATCCAATAAAAGTGTAAAAAAAGAAAAAGAGAGAGATGCTAAAGAGAACAGCAATGAACATGCAAACCCTAGAGAAGAGAGAACAACTTCATTGCTAAGATCAAAATCATCCTAGTTTGGATATAACCACCACAAACAAGGTGAAAAAAACGTATTGAATCAACATGAGAGAAATGTCTGAGGAACTAAGTGGTGTCAATCCTTCTAGAGGACAGGTGGTTGGTTTGTTTTTTTTTTTCTCCCGTTTGATGTCAGCTTTCTGGGATGGGGTAGCGAGACTTACAGTAGTGTTTGCTCAGACTTGACAAGTCAGTCGGGCCTGAGTCCTGTGATGGCTGTGTCACTGAGGTCAGTTTGGACTCCTCTGGATTTTGCATAGCTGGCCATCAGATCCTGAGTGCTGAATGAGGTGACAGCACATGAGCTGTCCAGCTGTGCTTCCCCAGGGCCAAAGAGCTGAATGAAACACATGTGGGCCTTCATCGGGGTTCCAAACCCTGCAAGGCTTGAAGCTTGTTTTCAGGCCACAGTTCACACGGACTAGTAAGTAAAAGCAGCCTGCAGAGCTGTCCTTTTCTGAAATCTTTGTACTAGCTTTTCCCAAACATTCTTAACTAAGTTTGGAGTCTAGACTGTGAAATATCAGTGCTCTCCAATCTGCTGCATCTCTTTTCAAGATGCCTAAAAGCATTTACAGAAAACAACAGTCACTGGTTGATTAGATTAGTGATAAGGTACCAGGTTCCCTCAGTTAACTGCCATTCTCTATGTTTCTTACTTTTTCACTAGTCCCTACCCACAGGCACTATTTTCCCTATATGATCCTCTCTATATTCTCTATTCTTTCCTATTCACTCTCTCCACATTTCTTCCTAATTGTGGTCACTGACTCTTACTCTCTTCATTCTGAGACAATGTATGCAAAAGCACTCTGTAAATTCTAAAACTCTATAACAATGTCAGATATCAGTGTTATCATTATAGCTCATCCTTTTCCAATTGTGGGTAGGTATGTGTGTGCAGTGTGGATGAGTTTATGTCACCATGAGAGAAAAGCTTAGCTGTCATGAATGGTTCTCCAACCTGAACTTAGGTCTCCATTACCCCTTCCTGCCCAGAGAGAGCCTGAACTCACATAGATAGCAAGATATCTCTAACTAATGACAAGTTCAGATGTGAGATTTTTTTGAAGGTACATAGCAGCAGCAGGTCTGTCCTAGTTAAGCTAAGAAGCAAAGAAAATGGGTTTGAATTCTCCCGTCTTGCCTGTCTCCTGACATTTCTTTTTCTCCACTCAAGTATGCCACTGCTCTCTGCTGTTCTCCAACAAGTCCAAATCTTCCCTATTGGTTAATGCCTCCAGCATTAACCAAGGAGGTGTACCCTCCTTCCAAACCCAAATTCCCATGCATTTAGGCTACAGAAGAAAAATATCCTTTTAATCTGGTCCACATGGGAGTGTGACAAAAGAATAAGAAAATCCACATGTGAAATGTTATGTTTAATAATTTGTTAGTCATAGAAATAGATAGTGGTTTTAAAAGGTCTCTAAAAAACATTTTGGAAAAGAATACTTTCAAGAGATCCCTTAATTTTGGAGGTGGCTATCTGCTCTGACATGCATGAGGCAATCTTTAACCTGGAAAATGCAAAACAGCAAAATAAAGTGATAAATACCCTTTAAAAACCAGCTGGAGTACTGGTCAAATGCTGCATGGTGGCAGAAGTGATGCATGGCAGCTGTCAGAGCTGCTTGAAGGCATCCATTAAAGCTGGGCATCAATTATTTTAATATTGATTAGACTATTTCTAACCAGGCTATTTACCTACAGAAAACATTAATGTAGGGCCATTCAACTTTTCTTTTTTTTTTTTTTTTTGCACTACGAGGGCTTCTCACTGTTGTGGCCCCTCCCGTTGCGGAGCACAGGCTCCGGACGCGCAGGCTCAGCGGCCATGGCTCACGGGCCCAGCCGCTCCGCGGCATGTGGGATCTTCCCAGACCGGGGCACGAACCCGTGTCCCCTGCATCGGCAGGCGGACTCTCAACCACTGCGCCACCAGGGAAGCCCCAACTTTTCTTTTAAAGTTTATTTTTTCTAGAAAGAAATCTAAATTGCCTTGTAGTCTATTTGAACATTAAGAATAGAGATCATAGAAATATATTCACTGAATGGACTAAAAAATTATAAAAAGCAATTTAGTCTCTTGGTCGTAAAATAGGAAGACAGTGGGGCAGACAAGCAAGAGACCAAGAGATGAGGACACAGGAAGAGAAAGACAGAAAGTCAGAGAAAAAAATGGGCCCCAAAGAAACAGCACCAAAGAGATACACTAAGCAGACAAATGCAAACGTGTTCAAAACCTGCACAAACAGGAGAAGAGAAAGACAAGAAAGGCTATACCTATGTACTCAATGACACTATGCACAGAGGATGGATTGAAAAGCATTTTTAAGAAGACACACATGAAAAGACACTGCAGCGGCTTTGTATTGTGTCCACTTGGCTAGGATGAACTACATTCCCAGATTTCCTATCCCTGTATGTTTCCACTGACGGCAACCACAGAGAGACTCAGGTTTGGAGGATGAAAAGTAAAGCAGCAGCCACTTTCCTAGGTCACACAAGTCATCACTTATCCTCTGGCTCACCTTGTTGGTGTGAGACAGGGGCTGGGCCTGAAACAGCTACCCCTTCCACTGATTTCTCTTTCTGCTTTTCCAACGTGTGTGTGTAGCTCCAGGATGAAGAAGGGCCCCAGCTTCTGCAGGAAACCCAGGCCATGGACGTGAAAGGCAATAAGAACGTATGCTTGTGGCTTCCAGCTTCTTCCGGCTCATCTCCACTTTACACGCACCTCCCTTATCATTGTGGACTTCCAGCTGTAGGATCAGACCCAACAGCCTCACTGTGCCTGTTCATCAGCTCTCACAACTGTGTAAGGTCAAACCCCTGTAATAAAACCCTTAATATAAATACATGAATGAATGAATGAATGAATATAGCTCCCAGTGGTTCTGCTTTTCTGACTGTATCCTGACTGATATGGACATATAAACCAAAAATTTGGTTTCCAAAAGTTGATGGAAACCCTTACTGTTTAACCTTTAAAAACTGTAGGCCTGCTAGTGTAAACCTCTCTTTATCTAATGGAGTTCAGTTCAGAACCAGATTCCTGTGCATGTGAATTCCCCTACCCCTAATCTGACAGAGTAGCTGTTTTATCAATCGGAATATGAAGAGAGAATAACCAGAAAGATATATCCACAGGGAATCAGAATCTTCCTAAGATTTACTTAGACACTGTCACTATTGACATCACTTCTGATTAAACATTAAGCGTAAGTATAGGCCAAGAGTATTTCAAAGATACATGTTCTGACAGTTAATACTGAAATTATCTCATCATTGCTGCCTCGAAGGGTTACTGAGTCACAAATCATCTTCTTATTTGAACTGTTCTTACGTAAATACTGATGCTATTTGAAATGCACATAATTTAACTACAACTTACACAGTCCCAGGTACTATCGACCATAAATGTTTCTTCTTTATGATTTTGATCAACAATAATAAAGCTCCTAGAGTCAGCTAGCGGTAGTCGAGAGTCTATGTAATTCATCTTGCTTTGGCAAATTATATTTCTACTACATGCTTCTATGAAGAAAGCATCTGCCTATTTCTTGAATTGGTCTTCAACTTCACTGGGACCTGGAAAGAGTTGAAATTTATATCCCCACATGGCTTGGGTCCCTAGACTCTATTGCAGTACTGTCCAATGGAAATACGTGCCACATATGTAATTTTAAATTTCCTAGTAGCTGCATTTTAAAAAAAGTAAAAATGAAAAACAAACGAAATTAATTTTAACAATGTATTTTATTTAATTCAGTATTTCCAAAATCCTTTGACATCATCAATATAAAAAACTGTTTAGTGATATTTAAATTTTTTTCATATTAAGCGTATCTTTGAGACTTCGCAGGTATTCAAAATTTCAGTACATCTCCATTAAGATTAGCTACATTTAAAGAGCTCAGTAGCCACATGTAGTCCAATACTATATTGGGCAATGCAGTTCTAGCGAGCTTCTTGGGTGAAGGGAGAGATAAGCTTGAATATGCTTACTAGACTCAGGCAGCAAAAGCACAAGATAATCTCCACCCGCCAGAGATTGCGAAATCATACAGGCCAGGAAACTTTCAGTGAAAAGTTCAGGTTCTTCACTGAGGATGGCAGTTCCCTGAACAAGCTAGATGAAATCCATTCTACCTCCTTTGAGAGCAGGCAAGGTAGAGGGCGAGTTTGGAGCCGAAAAGCGTTTGTGAGTCCCTGTCTAGGCTCATCATAAAGTTGTCCACACAGGCCTGCTTTGGGATACCTGAGAACACAGAACTCTACGGGGTGGTCAGGGGCTGAACAAGCCAAGCTGCTAGAGCTCTGCAAGAAGAGATCTTCTGTCACAAGCACTCTCAACTGCACACCTGATGGACAATTACAGGGCTTGCACTAGGCAGCTTTAGTACCACTGTGGGGGGCGTGCTGGGGAGCAGGGAGGAGCAACACTGGTAGAAGTCAGGCTGCAAGAACAAGTGAGTTCCAAGGAGGCTCGAGGCGACCAAATCCAGTATGTGACACAGCAAGCGTGCTTGGGGCGCCGGGGCATGGTGTGAGAAGCGACAAGGAAGAGGTGTGGGAAAGTGAGAGTTCCTTCTTAGGATCTTATTCAACTGGGAATCTAGATCTCAAGTTCACTCCAACAATAACAACAGCCTGAATAGTAAATGCCACTCAATGCTTGACCCCTGCCATTACGATACACAACCTAGGCAAGGACTACAATTGCAATTGGATACTCTGACCAGATGCTTAGCATGCGTCAGGCAGTGTTTCAAGTGCTTACACAAACATTTCATTATATCTTATAACTCTCCAAGGTGAGTATTTTAGTTTTCACTTTAAAGATAAGGCAACTGAGACTCCAGAGTTACTCGTCTGATGTCACACTACTAAAAAGTGATAAACTGAAGTAGCAACACTACACATGATTTCTCCAAGTTTACATTAGTGACTAGAAGCAATATAGAAGTTGCAAGAGCATAAGAGTGAAAGGGGTTTCTCTTTAGGTAGAGAAGAGGTTGAGAGAGGCCCTGTTCTTTCCAATACACTGTAGGTGCTGTAGATTTTCACAGTTGAAGCTGAGGACTTGGCTGCCCAGCTAGAGACTACATTTCCCAGGCCCCCTTGCAGTTAGCTACGGCCGTGTGACTAAGTTCTCAATAATGATATGTGAACAGAAGTGATAGGAGTCACTTTCTGGCTGGATCCGTAAAACTGTAGGGATGACTCTGCTTTCTCATCTCTCTTCCACTGGCTGAGACCTGAGTATGTCACGCATTTAGTTTTAACCATATGACATGATAACAGAGTTCTATTTGATGGCAGAGTTATGTCTCAGAAGAAACTTGATTACACCAGTGGCCATGAGGATCAGAGTTGTGGTCCCTTCCAGAATGCCTCATTCAAAACTATTACTACTATTAAACTATGACAGAGAAATAAGCAACTATGTTCTTTCATCTTCTATTTTGTGGTATTTTTTTTTTTTAACTTCAGCTTATCTCAACCCTACATACACAGAGAAAGCTGAAACTCTCAAGTTAAGGTTATGCACATTAGCACTGCGGAAGATGCAGAGCTCTACGCACCACCCCTATCCCTATATTTCAGCAACATAACTAAACCAGTACTCTAGATCTCTTCCAGTGAAGAGAGACCTCAAGGACTTTGAGCACCCAGAATTTTCTGAAAATCTTCTATTGCCTGATGTCAGTAGGTGTGGCTTAAGAGGAGGACTATGCCTGTCATAAGCAAATTTCATAAATGGCATCACAGAGATAAAGTATATGTAAAATTGGTCTGTTTGTATTCTATATTTTTAAATAAATATAATGAAACATACCAAGCTTCATGAAAAAATATACAAAATTATGTTAAGGAACATGATCTAATGTTAAATGATATTTTGTTTCTGGGCTTCCCTGGTGGTGCAGTGGTAGAGAGTCCGCCTCCCGATGCAGGGGACATGGGTTCGTGCCCTGGTCCGGGAAGATCCCACATGCTGCGGAGCAGCTGGGCCCGTGAGCCATGGCCGCTGAGCCTGCGCTCCACAACGGGAGAGGCCACAACAGTGAGAGGCCCGCGTACCGCAAAAAAAAAAAAAAAAAAAAAAAAAAGGTATTTTGTTTCCTAGTCCACAGATTTCCATAAATGTACAGAGAGAATATTATAGCCATGACCTTCCAGACATGTGAAGAAATGAGATTTAAAACCATCTGAACAGCTTTGGGAAAAATGAATTCTGTATTCACGATAATTGAGTGGGACTATATAGTAGTCAACTAGTGCTAAGATAATGCTAGGTAAAAACTCTAAAGTTCTCACTAGCCAATAACAACTAGCACTCATTTATCGTTTACTGGCCTAAAGAGAAACTGTGGATCATCCACTTGGCTCTGATTTGCAGTTTGGGTTAAGTTTACTCTACATGCCTCCTCATCCTTTTTGAAGCAGCAGATTAACTTGGACACACTCTCCTCATGCCAACACAAAAGCATAAGAGAGAGAGTGGGAACACATGCTACTTCCCAAAGACTTGACACTTCCACTAACACTCCATTGGTCAAAGCAATTCCCACAGCCAAATACAACATCAAGGGGAAAGGAAATTTATTCCAGCCATAGCAGGAAATACTTCCAAGTCACATGGTAACCAATAATAACCCAGTTTCTCACTGGTCAAGTGTAAATTTGTGTCTGTCTAGTTCTAAGACTCATGCACTTTTCCCTGAGTCTTGTTTTCCTGAAATATTATTTTGTTTTTTCACTATATGTCCTCATTTAACCTTAACAATATTTTTATGAAGTAAGTACCACGATTCCATTTTAGAGACGAAGAGCTCAGTAAGGTTGAATAATTCAGCCAGTAACAAACAGTTAAGCAACAGCAGAACTGAAGTTCAAATCAGTCTCTTTGAATGAGTGCTCTTTTAAAATGTAAAGGAATTGAATGATTTTACAGCATGTGGCCCCATTAATTGCATGGACAACTCAGAAAGCCTTTATCTAGCACTTACTGTGTGAGGGGCACCACACACAGCACTAGCACCACAGCAAGACCTCAGGATAAACAAATCAGTGAACACGTAACCTTTAACTTGAGCTCCGTGTCCAGGTCAAGTAAACAACATCCTCAGTCAATCCAAATCACTCATGTCTTGCTTGATAAACAATGAGCTATTTTACAGCATTATAATAATTCCCAGTCACACACAGCCCACCTCCTTTTAGTCACTGGTATTTGTTTTGGCTTTGCTTGCATGGCCACTTCAAGACATATTCTTTCTCCAAGAACCAAGTATTCATTTATTTTTGCCCATAATGATATATACATATAATGTCAGAAACGTATCCTTGTTACAAATATGTACTAGTTAGCTTGCCTTTTAAGACACATTTTCCCTCTTTTGGTGATTTTGAATTCTAGATTTGATCTAGCATACTTTATTTGATCATAATTGTGATTAAAAAAAAAACAGCCACAATCTTCTGTTATATATATTTTAAAGAAATCTTAGCTGAATTTATGCAATTCATGCAATGATAAATAAAACTGAATATTTTCTGCAAATAGCTATCATAATCCTGGTGAATAGAGAAAAGAGGAGAGACTTTGGTATTAATAAAAATGTTGGACAGATGAGACATTTTGGATAGGACAGATAAAGAAGGCAGATTAATACTTACTTGAATTAAGGAAAAAATATTAGAAATCAATAAGCGTATTCTTTTGACAAGCATAAGACTGAGCTGAACCATTTTTAATCATTTCCAAATGGAATACAAGGTAAGAAGTTCCTATGTGTGTTTTGTGAATGTAAGGCACTTCAAATCTCATTTTATGTGTCCTACTAATGAAATGGATGCCACCAGTTGACGTAACATATTTTGTTTCTCCCAAATTAATTTTCCCTTATTTTTTAAATTTTGTTTTAAAAGAATTCCTATAGTATGTTTCCCTCTCATTAAAAACAACTTATAGAGAACCTACTCTGTACCAGCTACTCTGCTAGGTCCTCTCCATTGTTAGAGTCACACAAATCTAGTCAATGGTTCCCACTTTTAATAAAGTAACTGCCTTTGAGTGCTCATAAATTTCTATTGATATCACAATAAGCAGCTAAGAAAAATTGATTATTTTATGTATAACTCAATATTTTAAGCTTCCTTTCCTTCTTTCTTCATTCGGTCATTCTTTTCTTTGTAATTTATTTATTTACTTATTATAATTTGTTTAGCTACTGGCATCCTTGACTGACAACAAATAAATGTATATATTCTAACAGCAGTAGCTGCTTTATCAAAAATCCAAGTAACTTGTTTGCCTGTGAATATCACCTACTTGGTTATTTTCTTCTAAATAAGAATAAAGTATGATATTTTGCTACCAAAAGAAAATGGTCTATAGAATGTGCTTAGATTTTCAAAGGACATTACCACTTAATAAAATAAGTCAGTAAAAGTATATAGTTTTGCTAAAATTTGACAAGGGAAAGTCAATTATTTGTGAGTGATTATACCCTCCAGATATAACAAACACATTCCCCACTTCAGCACTGAAAAGCTATTTGGATATGATACTCTTCCAACAGAGGCTAATCCTAATTCTTGTTTCTTGTCAGCACCATTAGCACTTAGCAGCTGTTAAACAAATTCTAAGGACAATCTAACAAAAGATTTCTGTCATAGCAGGAAAGGAAAAAAAAAAAAACTGATTTCTAGGATGAGTCACTCAAGGCAGAGAAGTAGAGAGCAGCTTTTACAAAAGCACCTCCTTCCATTTCATTTTATAGGTTGAGTTCTATTGATAAGGATATCGACTCAAACAGCTTTTGGCTTTAAAACCACCCCAGACATGTTTATCTTAGGCAATGTGGTGCCATCGCTAAAAAGGAAAATGTTAAAAGAAAAAACCCAGCAGCTCATGCAGCTCAATATCAAAAAAACAAACAAGGGGGCTTCCCTGGTGGTGCAGTGGTTGAGAGTCTGCCTGCCGATGCAGGGGACAAGGGTTCATGCCCCGGTCCGGGAAGATCCCACATGCCGCGGATCGGCTGGGCCCGTGAGCCATGGCCACTGAGCCTGCTCGTCCGGAGCCTGTGCTCTGCAACGGGAGAGGCCACGACAGTGAGAGGCCCGTGTACCGCAAAAAAAAAAAAAACCTGATCAAAAAATAGGTGGAAGACCTAAATAGACATTTCTCCAAAGAAGACATGCAGATGGCCAACAAACACATGAAAAGATGCTCAACATCATTAATTATTAGAGAAATGCAAATCAAAACTACAATGAGGTATCACCACACACTGGTCAGAAAGGCCATCATCAAAAAATCTACAAACAATAAATGCTGGAGAGGGTGTGGAGAAAAGGGGCCCCTCATGCACTGTTGGTGGGAATGTAAATTGATACAGCCACTATAGAAAACAGTATAAAGGTTCCTTAAAAAAACTAAAAATAGAATCACCATATGACCCAGAAATCTCACTACTGAGCATATACCCAGAGAAAACCATAATTCAAAAAGACACATTCACCGCAGTGTTCATAGCAGCACTATTTACAATAGCCAGGACATGGAAGCAACCTAAATGCCCATCAAGAGAGGAATGGATAAAGAAGATGTGGTACATGTATGCAATGGAATGTTACTTAGCCATAAAAAAGGAATGAAATTGGGTCATTTGTAGAGATGTGGATGGATGGACCTAGAGAGTGTCATACAGAGTGAAGTAAGTCAGAAAGAGAAAAACAAATATTGTATATTAACGCATATATGTGGAATCTAGAAAAATGGTACAGATGATCTTATTTGCAAAACAGAAACAGAGACACAGATGTAGAGAACAAATGTATGGATTCCAGGAGGGAAAGGTCAGGGGATGGGAGGAATTGGGAGATTGGGATTGACACATATACACTATGGATACTATGTATAAAATAGATAACTAATGAGAACATATTGAATAGCACAGGGAACTCTATTAAATGTACTGTGGTGAACTAAATGGGTAGGAAATTCAAAAAAGAGGGTATATATGTATATGCATAGCTGAGTCATTTTGCTGTACAGTAGAAACTAACACAACATTGCAAAGCAACTATACTCCAATAAAAATTAATTAAAAAGAAAAAATAACATAAAAGCTAAAAAGTTCTCTCTCATACTGAGCACCAGAACCTCATTAGAGAGCTATTGTCAGTTTCAATTCCTCTTTTAAGAAGAATATGGGAAAACTGAAGAGGGTTCAAAGAAGAGCCCCAGAAATGATCAAGGAAGGGCAATGAACTTAAGGATAAATCTTAAAAGGAGTTGGGTTTATATTAAGTCTGGAGAAAAGAAAACAGAAAAAAAATTTATAACTGCATTCAATAAGTAATGGAATATTCTATACGTACTTTATCTCAAGATAGACAGAACCAAAGAGATAATGGTACAATCTAAACAAAATAATTAATGCAAAAGAACTGTTGGAGAATGAAAATAATTAATCTCAAATAGACAGAAGTATTTGTAGAATCCTCATCCTGGTAAATTAAAGAGGCAAAACTGTCCCCCTCTGAGAAAGTTTAAGTAGATTAAGTCTTCACAGGAGACAGAGATATATACAATTGAATTTGAGGAGTCTTCCAGAACTCCAAATCCAAATATTTGGATTTGACTTCTGTTGAATATATCTGAATTTCTAACTAAAAATATGAACTTCAGTGAATGGTTGCAAGAATGTCTCACCTGAACAACTTGGGGTGGAGGGGTGGCACTCGGTTAACCCCTCCGGTGGAGGTCTCCCACTCCCCTCAGGGTCTGAGCAGAGCAGGGCTCTGCCAGAACACTGAGGGTCTCTAGGTTTCCTCCAGCTGTACCAGGGAACCTTTGACCATGCCATGCAGCCTTGGATGATTGTCTTCCAAGCTTCTGAAATTCTCAGAAGTCTACAAATCATAATGCACAACTACTAACAATTCTTGTCAACTCCGTCCTGTTCTACCCCTCTCCTCTGTTGCCTAGGTTCTTTTCCTATTTTCCAAAAGCTGGCTACACAATTCATTCCTGAGTTCAGGACCCAATTATATATCCTTCAAGAATTATTACCTATTTGGTACTCTGACTTCTAAAGACCAGATGCCTTCCTTATGTTTTTCCAACATGAGTTTTGACTACTCCTGAGATCTTTCTGATCTGGCCCTCTGCTAGACTTGCCCTTCAATGTGACAATTTGATTGCTGGAACTTTATGTCTCCTTAGTTTAGTGTACACAGCTAGAGCCACTAATTAATATATCATATGGGTCCTTTGATTTCACTTCTATGGCTATATTTATAAACCATACCATTCATAATTTTAAATCATTAAAATTGCTAAAAGTTTGCTAAGCCATATACAGAAATTTTTAGGGTAGAACTAACCTCATGTGAATGTCATGGTTCCCAGTTCTTAGTATGTTGAGAGAGAGGAAAATTATAAATATTGAAGAAGCCATTCAGCACAGCACTAGGTGTCAACCATAGAAGCAGAGCAGGTCCCAGAGGCCTTTGCTCCACCAGGTGTCAAGCCTCTCCAGCAGG
>NW_006788081.1:926228-968662 GCF_000442215.2 Lipotes vexillifer
GGAATAGGGCAAAGGGCTGTTCAGCGCAGCTGTTTACCAGCTGGAGAGGAGTATTTCAATATTAGCAATCAGTATAGCCATACTCTCACTTAAAGACAGCATAATATACATATTATTTTAATTAGTAACAACAAATACTTGTCAGACAAAGGCAGAGAAGTCAAAATATAAATACATATATATTATTTCTAGGAAACAGTGAAATAGAATACATAATTTCCACTAGGAGTGATAGGAGTTTTTTAAATGGTCATAGGCAGATACATTTTGGAAACTAAAGTGATTTGGGATTTTATCCCACATACTATTTTAGGGCAATGTTTAGCAAATACTTACTGAATTATGATACTTACAGAAAAAACTGTGAAAAAAATGTAAGGAATCAGAGGAATGGCATATGACCAATTCAGTTTTTGCTAAACTTCATGGATGAGTTTTAAAATTAAAACTTGGATTAAGCCCAAAGAATTGAGTCTGAAAATTATTTAACCTAAAAATTGTATATGAATAGGATCCAGATAACATATAACTATAGGTTACATATAGATATGGAATGCATATGTATGTGAGGAAACTCCCTACAGCCCACATGCCTTTTAAAATCTAATTTCATTCCAGAAAGCATGTTTAAACACTTCACAGAATTTTAGCAATATATATTATTGCTCTTAATCTATCCTAGCATAGAAAGAATGTTAAATGGAAAAGCAGGAATTACACATTATATGAACGTAATTGGTGAAATTTTTGCACATGGGTATGTGTGTACAGAGAAATAGAGAAAGGATGGAGGTGTGGGAAAATACTGATAGAAACAGTCAAATATTTACAACTGTGATTATGGGTAGAATTTTTCCATTTTTCCTTTTTTTTCTTTACTAAGTAACTAACATATTTTTATGATCGGGATTTTAATTCCACATATTTTCAAAGTTTTCTGCTCAAGTACAAAGCAAATTAAGAAAACACAATTAAGTAATTCCCTAATTCCTCTATTCTATACTAAACAAAGTAAAGCAAGCAGAATTCATTCATGGAATTAAAATCACTTTTTGTTAAACTCTCTATACTTGTGCATGTGTGCAGGCAACTGGGTACATAAATTAGGGAAACTTCAACTTGTTTCAAAGCCAATGAATAATATTGTCTATCTATTTTAGACCCACTTTTGATAAAAATGACTCAGAAAGGAAAATAATAATCAAAGTTCCTTCAGCTGTGTTTAGGGGCCAGCAAGTTTGGAGTTAAATAAGGCCAAGTAAATTCATTTGTAGTTTGTCTCATACTTGCACAATCCAAAATCTCCATACAGAATTCTCTTCAAAAATGTAGAAATGTAACCAGTGTTCAGAATTCTGACCTCAAAACATGTGGATGGCCTAATTTTAAAACCAAAGCATATTCTCTTGATATGTTTCAGTGCTTGAAATTAATTTTGGAAGCACAAGCTGCAAAGTGACAAGAACTATCTCCATATTGGTTGTTGTTGATGACGGTTCTATAATGTTTCAGTGGGAGTTGGCTATAATTGGCCTTGTTTTGTAGAATAGAATTGTTCATCTGACACGTGCTTTTGAAATCGACTGTACTTTCAGGCCAACATAGACATTTTTGCTACAGACTATCAGTAACCATATGTTTTGCTTCAGAAGATAAAGATCTAGAATAAGATAATTATTACTGAAAAACATCATTATACAAGAGAGTATAGAACTAGATGCTAAAATTGTTTCATAATTTATAGGTTAAGATGTTTCAAAGAGAGGTAAATATTTATGAACTGGAAAAGTCAGGTAAGACTTCATGAAGAAGATAGGATTTATGTGGTCCTGAAAAGATGATAATGTTGTTGTATATGCTGCTGCTGATGGTGATATTAGTATGAATTGAGCATATACTTATGCCACGCACTGTGCTTTACATAATTATTTCATTTAGTCTTAATAGTACCTTATGAAGTCGAAATATGATTGTCTTTATGTTACAGATGAGGAAACTGAGGTATAAAGATTAAGTTACTTTGCCAAGTGGGGGTAGAATTCCAACCCTGTCAGCCTGTTTTCAAATTTCTATTCTGACATCCTGTCCTCGTTCAAATAATCAGATAAGTTAGGCAAGTACCATCCAAGATGATTATCGCACACAAGCTTGCCTAGATTTCTCAGAATCCCCTTTCCTGCTGGCCTACGCTGTTCTCAACTGACTTGTCGGGACCTAGCTAGTTGATCTTGGGCACTCTAATACTAAACTTGTGTTGAGTCACTAGTAAACTGCCAAGAGCTTTAGAACTGCCAAAGAAAAATCTGCCTGCACATTAGAATAACCTAGGGAGCCTGTTAAAACTAGATTCACAGTTCCCCATTTCTTGAAATCTGTAGTTTAAAAAATAATTCTCATATTAATCTAGGGTTGCTAAAAGGGCATTTGAGATCAGTAGCTTGTGGCTTATCCATGGATCAGTTGCCCCAAGACTTAACTAACTCTGGTGACAAAATCTCTCTCAGGTCAGTGTCTCTGAGGCCATTCTATTATTCGTTTAACAAACGAACATTTAATCAAGACTAACTATGAGTCAGCCACTGTGCCAAATTCTGAAACAAAAATGAAAAAGAAAAAAAAAGACAGTGCCTTCCTTTAAGAAGTTCATCGTTTACTGACATAGAGAGATAAGCCGAAAAGCACGGTCCTGTAGGTTAGTTTCAGAATCGATTCTTGCATGGGGTTCATTGAGAGCACATAATAGGGGCATTACAATCTCCTGGCTCATTACAATCTCACTTTCTCTGGCTCTTCCTTCTCACGCAGTCTACAGGAGGCTTTATTTGCGTCATTTCATTTAATCTTCACAACAACCCTAAGAAGACAGACATTAGTGATTTCAAAGATAAGGAAATTGGGACTCAGAGGGATTTAAAAAATTGGCCAAGGATATACACCTAAGCATGAGAAAGAGAATTTAAAACCACAGCTATGTATCCCCAAATCCAAAAGTTCACTCTTCACATTTTGCAAATTGCCAACAATTTTAAGGATGTTTATCTCAGAAAATGAATAGTACAGTCAATCCTTCACACAAGGAAATAGCTAGGATTTTAAGCCCTTTGCCTAGTTCCAATAAGTAACACATCCAGTCAATCTGAACAGTTTATGTCTTGCTTGGTGAACAATGAGTTATGTTACAATGACTATAACAACAATTCAAAGTCAGACACAGGCTTCTTCATTCTGTGGGCTCATATTTGCTTTGGCCCCTGATATGAGTCAAGCCACAACTCATGTTCCGTTCCCAGGGAGCCATTTTGTTTTCTCTCAGCAGAACCTGTGCCCATATTTTTTGCAAGCTGCTGTTTATAAAGCATTTTGTGGTGATTCAAGAAAATAAGATTGTAGATTAAAAGACTAGACTGAAATTATCCCATATTCAAACTAATCCTTCCTCTAGAAGGTAACATATTTCATGTGGTACTAGCAAATCTTGTTAATCAATGTTAAGGTTAGAGCTATTATGATCTTTTAAATCTTTTGGCAGGGTCTACTTTAAAAGGAATTACGAGTTCAATGAATTGAACAGATGAACACGTTTTAATATAGCATGAGAGTAAGATTATATGGCATTATCAGAACACAGTTAAAATAAAATATCATCTAGAACTATCACTTCCTCAACAGGATTTGGGTGAATGACATAAATTGAGGGAGATGATTTTGAGGATGAGATTTGGAATTCAAATATTTATCACCCTACTTGATGAGGAACAGAGAGAAGATGGCTATAAGAGTTGAAATGTAAGTATTGAGTTATATGGGAACAATGGATTTTATGTGTGCCTATGTGCGGATTTCAGTTCTCCACCTGTCACCTTTCATATTTGTCTCCCTATATTAATTTTTTCCTTCTTATCATATTTCTCCTAGGAATCCAGGAGTAAAAATATACACTCCTGGCATTTAACAATTGAACCACATAATAAGAAACATACATAACATGTAAACAATTAAAAAATATTTAAATTTTTAAAGTCTGTATTACAAGGTACGTTTTCTTTTTAAAAAAAAAAATCTAGTCTCAACATAGAAAAATGTCCTAAATGTTTGAAGCATTTTGAAGTCTTACCAAATATCCCACAAGAAATTCTAAAATATCTTTAAAACTTCTAAAGGTACCTACAATACTTTTACTTAAATTAATTCTAACAATTTCTCAGAATTAATGTAATAGGTTATATTAAAAGAGTTTTAATAAAGCAAATATCAAACAATGAGGTTTTTAAATTTCATTTCCCAGTAGATTAATTCAGTCTGACCTCACTACTAAGAAATTCTGCTTCAAATAGTTTTTGTTTTCCTTTGTTCCAGAACCTTAGGCATGAATTTTCTCCACTAGTTGTATTCAGTTTCTCCAATAGTTTTATTCATCTTATCTGATGATAAAGTAATGAAATCCATTTCTTATCTTGAACAACCACACCAAAAATTTATTTCAAGGATTCTGAAAGAAAAATACTTTGAGTATAAAGAACCATGGTTAGAGCTGTTAGAGTTTAAAATATGACCAAATATAGATCAAAAGCCTGTTCTGAAGACTTTAAGGTTTGGGACGGAGGGAAGCCAAAATCATGAAAAATAACTATAAGACACAAAATAATTCACATAAAATGTCCAAATTGCTATGGTAAGGTTTCTACAATATCAGGTTGTGAGAAATCAAGAAGGCTTCTTAGAGAAACTGGCATTTAATAAAAAATTGTTTAATAGAAGAATAGGGTTTAGAAGAACAGATTCGAGGTGGGGATTGTATCAACAAACTATCAGAGGAAGAAGAAAAAGTGCATTTAGGGGAATCAAGGCGTTCATTTCCTCCATGGTGTTCTGTACCTACCACCACTTGGCATTTGTCACAATATATGGTGGTCTTTTTTAATGTGTCCCCACAAAAACATTACATGTGTTACTCAGAAAGAGAGACTTGATTTTATCATCTTTTTTTTTTTTTTTTTTTTTTTTTTTTTTTTTTTTTTTTTTCTTGCGTTATGCGGGCCTCTCACTGTTGTGGCCTCTCCCATTTGCGGAGCACAGGCTCCGGACGCGCAGGCTCAGTGGCCATGGCTCACGGGCCCAGCCGCTCCGCGGCATGTGGGATCTTCCCGAAACGGGGCACGAACCCGCGTCTCCTGCATCGGCAGGCGGACTCTCAAGCACTGCGCCACCAGGGAAGCCCCTGATTTTATCATCTTTTATCTCTATAATCTAGCATAATTCTTTGTATACCAAAAGTTACTGGTTTTCATAAATTTTTAATTCATTTGAGAAATGTTCCTAAGGCATTTGCTAAGAAGGGTATCAAGAAAAAAAAAAAAAAAAAAGGTAGACCATCCTCAACTCAGTTTTTAGTTGATAAGAGATGTACATAGTTCAGGATAATATGCAATCAAGATAAGAGAACTACAATTTGCTAAATACTTTTCATTGCCAGCCTAGAAACATAACCCTCTCACCCCCTGCAAAGTAGGCATTAATTTTATAGATGAAGAAACTGAGGTTCAAAAAGAAGTAATTTGTTCAAACTTTATTTGGCTGGAAAGTGGCTAAACTCAAGTTTGACGCTCTAACTACTCCACACTGCTGATGTAGTACAGATGTATCTTGAAGAGCTAGAGGAAACTACCTAAGATATTTTATTCTACGTGGGAGTTAGCTTGGTAAGGTTTCATGAAAGAAAAAGAGCCAAAGTATTTCTGTAAATATCCTTCCATCCTCCCTAAGGCACTCTCTCTAAATAGCTTTTGATTTTTTACTTTAGGTAATTCACACCCGGACACCAATCCCCGCCCTTGTGGAAATGTGATGATTCCCAATGCAAACAATTCTCCCTCAGAGCTGCAATTCCAAGCACCTTATCACACAGAATAACTCTTTGGACTCCTGATTATTCTGCCTCATCTTACTATTAGCTCCCCCAGAAGATGTATTCTTCCACCATTGCGCTAACCACAAAGACCTTGCTCTGTAAACAGCACTCACCTCTACTGCTGTGTGTATAGGTGCCCCATCTTATCTAATTCAGTTGCTACAAGGCAATAAATAAGGCATGGGGAATGGGAGGGAAACAACAATAACAACCTCAAAAACTGGTTGTGAAATTTGACGACCTGCATTTAAATTCCAGCTCTGGCCCTTGGTAGCTATGTGACCACAAAAAAGTTACTTACCTCACGGGACTTCCCTGGTGGTCTGGTGGTAAAGAATCCGCCTTCCAATGCAGGGGACGCAGGTTCGATCCCTGGTAGTGGAACTAAGATCCCACATGCCGCGGGGCAACTAAGCCCACGTGCCACAACTATTGGGCTCGCCCGCCTCAACTAGGGGGCCCACGTGCCGCAAACTACAGAGCCCACATGTCCTGGAGCCCGTGTGCCACAACTAGAGAGTGAAAACCCATGTGCCACTACTAGAGAGAAGCCAGCACACCACAACTAGAGAAACCCGAACAGACAGCACACTGAAACGAAAAGATGCTGCATGCCTCAACAAAGATCCCATGTGCTGCAACTAAAGACCCGATGCAGCCAAAAAAAAAAAAAAAAAAAGTTACTTAGCTCTCTATATCTTCAGGATTGTGTGGATTAAAAAGAAACGACATCATCATGTACATAAAGCACAACATTTCTATGAGGAGGGACTGGGAATAAGGTTTCTGTCACCTGCAGAGACCCCTTAAACATGTGAAACACCATCTTAATTCCTATTAAAACCCCACACCTTGGTAAGGGAAAGAAAAATGGGCAATCCTTATTTGTTCCTACAAATTTACCTTGAATTTCTGATATTTTACCCTCTGCTATAGATTTAATCTGTTTTGGTTTCTATCTGTCCTGAATCTCTTAACCCTGATCTGCCCTACTCACTTGCTATCTTCACCCTCCAATTCAGCACAAATCTAGGTTGTGCATCTCATGATATATGGTGCTCACACACTCCTTTCCAGACCACTTCCTTCTTGTGACTTCTTGTCTGAGTGTCACGTGGCCCATGTTGTTCCTTTAGCCAAGTCAAACCTCCAGTCCTGGATCCTCCTGTTCTACCCTGCACATGACCTGCACATGACTCAGTGTCCACGTTGATAACACGACTTTTGCTGTGACACTTAGGATTCCTGACTTTCTTCCCAACCCTATTCATGGTAATCCAAGATTCCTTGACTTTGGTAGAGGAGCTCTCAGTGCTGGATTCCCTGCCATCCCCAGTAGGCTATAACATTATTCTGGGCATCTAACGCAGAATATACACATTCTTTGCATTGCATGGTCTTCCAATATCCTTAACTTTCCCTCCGCCAAACATAAAAGCCTTCTTTTGGTCTGGAAATCACCAAAACCATCTCTGTTTGGTATGGAAATCACCAAAACCATCTCTGTTTGACTATCCACTAGGTCACAGGTTTTGGCAAGGTAGTAATAACAAGAAAGGCTCCTCTTCGAAATGGAATAAAAATGTGTGTGTGATCAATTTATCATAAACTCTTCGAATAATTTATTTTCATTAGATCACCCAATTATTATGCTATACTGTTTAATGAGCTTGACTAAAAGAATGGAGTGAGCACAGGTCTTAGAATCAGGTAATGTTTTATAATTTGTTCAAAAGAGACAGTGATACTTTCCTTTAAGTGTTTATATGAATTGTATCAGTTTCCTAAAACAGAAGAAATTACCACAAACTGGCGGCTTAAAAACAACCTAAAATTTATTTTCTCACAGTCATGGAGACCAGAAGTCTGAAATCAAGGTACTACTAGCAGGGTTGGTTCTTCTAAAGGCTATGAGGGAGAGACTATCCTATGCCCTTCTCCTAGCTTCTGGAGGTTGTTGGCAATCTTGGTGTACCTTGGCTTTTAGACGTCATCACTCCAATCTCTGCCTCTGTGGCCACCTGCCATTCTTCTATGTGCCTCTGTTTTCTCTTCATATAAAGACATCAGTCATTGGATTAGGGCCCATCCTAATCCAGTATGACTTCGTCTTAACCAATTACATCTGCAAAGACCTTATTTCCAAATAAGGTCACATTCTGAGGCTCTGGCATGGACATGAATTTGGGGGGGCGGGGCCCTATTCAACCCAACGCAGGAATATTAGTGGTAAGAACTGTAAAGCACCTAGCATAATGCCTGGCCCATAATTAGGGCTCAATAAAGAGTAATTATTGGCATTTGTAGTACACTAAATTAGCTAGTTAGCCTTGAGTGATGTTTGAGAGTGCTGAGCATGTAGCAGAGGTCCATAGCAAAGTACCACGACCGTGTCAGCAGATCTTTTCCAGTGCTCTGTCTTCCAAACCCAGATAATTTAAGCTCAGTGCTCAAGGCAAGTAAATTCAACCCTGAAATCAATCAGTTTGCTCTACTTTCTTGAAAGCCACATTAGTGTCCCTGAAATATAAGCAGGGAAGACCTCTAATGCCTTGAATTAAATTTTGTGCCAAACAGCTCTGGACACTAACAACGGATTGTCCATTGTTCATTAATAAAGGGAGGGTCCATAAGTGCTTCACATTAAGCTGTGGGTTTTTTATTTGTTTGCTTTAATTGTATGCTTTTCTTTGCTCAGTTTTTGTGGAGCCAATGGCCGCTACTTCTATGTTCCTTTCATACATTTTTTTCTGGGTGCTGAAATTAAAATTGTGGCATTCTTAGATATAGGGATTTTAAGGAAAAAATACAATTTTTTCCCCAGAAAGTTAACTGTGAGTACACTGAGAAATAGGAAACTGCACTCCAGGAACCTGGAGAATCCTTCTTTCAAGGTTTTTCTGTGTCTCCTCTTAGACTTGCTGCCATTCTCTTTTCCAAAGCAATTCTTAATTTGTTCTCCACTTCTTTCAAATCAGCTGTTATCTCTTCTTCAAACTTTCAAAATCTTCTTACTGTACATTACAGTTCAAAATCTAACCTCTACTATTTCAGTGTCCAATGAATATTATTTAGCCTTAAAAAAGAAGGAAATCCTGCCATACACAACAATATGGAATGAACTTGGAGGACATTTTGCTAAGTGAATAAGCCAGATTGAGAAAGATAAATACTGCTTGATTCCACTTACATGCAGTATCTAAAAGAGTCAAACTCATAGAGGCAGAGAATAGAGTGTTGGTTGCCAGAGGCTGAGGGGAGAGGAAATGGAGAGTCATTGCTCAATGGGTATAAAGTTATAAAGTTTTAGTTATGCAAGTTGAATAAGGTATAAAGATCTGCTGTACAACACTGTCTATAGTTAACAAAACTATATTGTGCACTTACAAATTTGTTAAAGTGGTAGAACCCATATGAAGTATTCTTTTTTTTTTTTTTTTTTTTTTTTTTTTTTTTTTTTTTTTTTTTTTTTCTTGCGTTATGCGGGCCTCTCACTGTCGCGGCCTCTCCCATTTGCGGAGCACAGGCTCCGGACGCGCAGGCCCAGCGGCCACGGCTCACGGGCCCAGCCGCTCCGCGGCATGTGGGATCCTCCCGAAACGGGGCACGAACCCGCGTCTCCTGCATCGGCAGGCGGACTCTCAAGCACTGCGCCACCAGGGAAGCCCCCATATGAAGTATTCTTACCAAAAAAATCTAGCTTCCACTATTTCAGTGTCCAATTAAACATAAAATATAAAACTGACTAAATAAAAACTGTCCAATATAAAACTGATTAAATAAAAATTATAGTATATTCCCAAAGCAGTCAGTAAAAAGAATAAGCTGTATAGCAATAATAACAATGTTTTGGATGGTGTACAGTGCCAGCCATTGTTATAAATGTCTTATAAGTATTACCTCATTTAATCATTATAACACTCCTATAAACTAAATATTATTACTATTTCCATTTTTCAAATGAGGAAATAAAATGCAGAGTGATTAAGTAACTTGCCCAAGTCACACAGCTATCAAATTGCACAGCTTGAGGAAAGGTATGGTGAATCCAGGAAGGCAAAGAAGTCCAGAATGTAGTGTTAGCTTTAAAAACTAAATTACAAAACAAAAGAATGTATATTAGTATTCCATCTTATTAAAAATTAAATAGTAATAAATAGATTATACATTTTTTTGGTCTAAATGAGTAAACATTTTTTTTTGCATATACATATTTAATTTATTTTTGTATACAGTAGGTTCTTATTAGTTATCTATTTTATACATAATAGTGTATATATGCCAACCCCAATCTCCCAATTAATCCCACCACCACCACGCGCCCCCCGGCTTTCCCCCCTTGGTGTCCATACATTTGTTCTCTACATCTGTGTCTCTATTTCTGCCTTGCAAACTGGTTCATCTGTACCATTAGTGATAAATAGATTATACTTTTAAAAAATGCTCTGAAAAGATAGAACTAAAGTAGCTAAGAAAGTTAACTCTGGGAAGTAATGCTAGGAGGTGGAGAGATTTCAACCTTTTACTTTATACAGTCCTGTATTGTTTTTAATTGTTCAAAATGAGTATACTTTAGAGTAAACAGATAATTCAAAATTGTACTCACTACTTCTTTAATTTGATATCAAAATTTTTATATGTGTAGAGCATTGTATGATGTGCCATAAGACACCTGAGGTCAGGTGGTAACTATACAGATAAATTTCTCTATCTACACTATTTTTTCCATGAATTAAGGCAGACTATGAGAAAAACTTCATATTGTTTTACCACCCTGTACAACCTTTTTGCTTTTTCTCTTTTCCCCTGAATTCTTCCATGATCCAATGTCTTTAATCCACTTTGAGGGACATTATTAAAAAATAGGTTCTGAAACATACTTTTGCATTTATTAAAAGAATGCTGTGGATAGCACTGTTTAACACATTGTTAAAAAACCATAGTTTTTTTTTTTCTGAGAATGTACTGCAAAAATATTTCTTTAGATTCAATTTAGAGAATTGTTTTGTTCTTCTGAGTAACTGCTTTGTTCTTATTGTATGGACACTTTGAGATAGTTAACCAACCATGATCCTGTGCTTTCATGATCTGCCAGAAAGTTTAAGATGTATCTGTTTCTTATCACTGGAAAATGTCCTCTCAGCATATGCTTTGTTTCTAATCACACCCTTAATTTCATTTTATTTTTCTCACCTTCATTCTCCCAGATTTGTTAGTCTACTTTTTAATCCCTCCCTCCCCCATTTTCTTGGTCTTATTTATATGCATTTTGGTAAATGCCTTAAACCATTCTAGAACAAGGCAAACTAAAAGAAAAAAAATATTTAAATTAATAAATGTAATTCACACATGTATTAGTTTCAAGAAAACCCAGTTGAGTTAGGCCTAGTTGAATTTAAAATACCCATTACTTCTAGGAGAGTTTATGCACTTTTCCAATACACTTATGAAAGTCTACTCAAAGTGTAGCAAGAACATCTCATAATTTGAAAGAAGAAATGAGACTGCAATTCTAAATCATTGTCATTAGAAAAGTTATTAGAACCTAATTTTGCAAGGCCTTGCAGGCATTCTGTAGGGAGAACAGACCTAGCATCTGTCCATAGGAATTTAATATGAATCATGGATACACCATATCCAAATCTAGCAATTTGGGATCCAAAATGATTCAAACTATATTTATATCACGCTAAGAACATGAAGGGCATATTTATCCAGTTCTAGCTGAAAGTAGGTGCTGCAAAACATTTTCATAAAAGGGCTTATCTTGAGGTAAACACAGGACAGTTCCCATGAGCTATCAGGGTTTAAACAACTTCTGAATTAATTCAAATGACATAACTGGAACATTCCAAGAATTATCTTACAAACAGTTTTCTATTTGCCTATTAACTTCTTCAGACATCAGTTCACTAAGAGAAAGTAATAACCTCTAAAGAGTGATGCCAAATCTGTAATAAGTCTACAGTTTTAATTTAAATATTTCAAATAAACATCCAAGTTATAAAAGCATTAAACTATTTCCAGTGCTTGGTTTATTAGAAATGAAATTTTCCAGGCTAAAGTCCAGTAGGAGAGGAATGATTGCTCCATAATTCATCTCTTCCCCATCCCTAAAGCCAAAGATCCTTCTCCCTTTCATAATGAAAATATGGTAATCATCTCAAGTTGTCAGCATATGTAATACCATGTAATTGCCCTGACATGCCAAAAATGTAGGCAAATATGCCCCTGGATTATTATCTTCCAGCTGCCAGGCCCATTACAACTTGACCACACTAGCTGTTGGTACCATATTGCCATTCTGGCTGTTATGTGATTATAACTAATCATCATGGCAAAACCAAGAGGCTTTGCTCACTATCACCATCATTTTCTGAAGATGTTACAGCAGGACCAAGGCAAAGAGATAACGTTGTGTAGAATTGGCTATGACAGACATTATAATCAACTTCAAATTTAGAAATGCTGGGGAAAACTCGGTTATATGTTATCACATAAACAGTTCCACAAATGAGGCAATTAAACATTGAAACAGTGCAAATGCAATTTGGTTGACAAATATAATAACTAAAACTCATTAAATCTCATTTCCATTAACTTTTACATGATTTTAGGATCAAGCAGATCTATTCTGAAATTGTTACCTCACCCTTTCAAGTGATTCCAGTTATTGAAATAACAATAACATCCTTGCAAAAATGAATTTGACATCCAAGTCTTCAGTAATTCACACAAGTGTTAAAAGAGCATTTGTTCTTATTTGGGGGAATTGAATTTCCTATCTGGATGAGAGTTCCTACTTCAAAATATTTTTTTAGCTGGTAAATATTTAAAACATGATGCTGTTGTTTCTAAATAAGATGCTCTCTCCTCAAAGTAAATGAAAAATATCCCCTAAACTGCAAACTTCCCCAAGTAGAGATACCCAGCCAGAATATTATACTGAGGAAAAAAGATTTAAATCAAATGTCCAATTACTCTTTTATAGGATATAACACTAAGCTAACACTGCTTACACTTGAAGCCACCTGAAGATTTTCATATTGGAAAACTGTACTTGAAATGTGTTCTTGATTGACTTGCTTTTATTTAATTAGAGATGCCTAGAACTAAAGCTAACAATTGCATGATCTTCATTCAAAAATAAACACTTGCTATTGTAAGATCATCTAAGCATTTTAAAATAAGTTAATTTTTTTGCCAAAATGTATTGTCAAACTGTCCACTAGACCACACTATTGAAATAGTTAACCGAACATTGGATGATAATAATCATATATTCTCACTCGGGTGGTTCCAGATTTCAGTAGTCTATGATCAGTTTTTAACTCAACAGAAATTCTCCCCCTTTATTTATTGCTGTAGATTGGTACTGACTTTCAAATGCCTCATAACAGTTGTGATTAATTATGTTCCTTAAATAAAGATTTTTCAAACTGGAACTTAAAGGAGCCAGAAGCTCAGGGCTTCCATGTGTTCTACAAATTCTTTCAGCAGCTTTTCATTAGTGGGTCCTGGTTTTCATAACACAGAGAAAGGCTTATCGTTTCAACATGGTGACTTTGTTTTTAAATACCCAGTATTGTATTAACTTTTATTGCTATTCCATAATTTAAAATATAGCCATGAATGTGAAGAAATAATTTTGAAAAAAGAATATATTGTTTTAAATATGTATCTCTAAAGTTGGAATACATATATTTCCATTCTATCTTTTTTGTGTCCTCTAAATAATATTTAATCATTTGTAGGTACTCAATAGGCATTTACTCCTAAGAAATATACTATAGGTTAGTCCTTTGTTTCCATCTGAAAGGAGAAAGTGTAAATCAATATAAAAAAGGGTAATCAGAAAACTGAAGTTTTCTTATGCTTTCTTAAGGAAAATGCAACTGGGGAGATCCAAAATAAAGCCTGTTTTATTCAAAGATATTTAAACTTTAAAAATCTTCCATCTGAGTCTACTGAGTTCAAATCAATTTCGTAACTATTACACCACATTAACTATATCTATTTTTTTTTAACTTAAAAACTTTAAGAACATGTTCTCCAGTGTAGAGAGATTCAGTTCAGTTCAGCGAGCATTTGTTCTCATATGAACTAGGCATGATAGGTAATGGTGAAATAAAGACATGGTAGAAAATGTTCTGTCTTCTAAGAACTTCCACATGTGGAACCACAAGACCACACATCTCAGGAGGGTATCAATACTGGCTAGAGGCAGGCCTAAGAAAATCAGAAGCATTCCAGAGATAAGAGTAACTGCAAACAAAGAAATCAAGATGAGGCAGTATTGTTGAGCCCCTCTGCGTTCTAGACACCAAGCTGGGGATACCAACATGGAGAAGACATAGATTTTTGTCACCAAGAGGAACACAGGAAGGAGTCTGATAACAGATGTGTACACAAGAAACCATGGAAACCCTGGGGAAAGTGTGTCTCATGACTGAAGGTATGAGTGTTGGAGAGTTTGGGAATCCAACAGATGGGACAGCAGATCTATACCCCTCATTCTCCAGAAGACAAATCTGAACTAATATGAATAAACCCAACATTCTTGAAGTGGGCATTTAGAAAGACATGTAGAATGGAACTAATTCCTTTTAGACCTAACTTTCATTAGGCCCATAACTTAAATTTCAATAAGTACCAGCTGATTTTATTTTATCTTAGGAAGTCAATGCTTATTTTTATGGGCAAATTGATATAGGTATACACTGGTACATTTTAGGTTTTTGGATTATTTTCTGCATTTCAGTAATGCCAGTATGAAAATATCAAATATCTTGAGGGTTGATCAACTTCCCAAACAAAAATGATAGTTAAGTCCATGTTGAAGAGGTAGAGGAAGAATATTTTGAGATAAACCTTCAAATATACTAAAAATGTTTAAAAAAGTGTTTCTGGTTAAGTTCTAAATTAGTTGTTTCCAAACTTATGCATCTAAATCAATTGGGAAACTTTTAAAAATACAGATTTTTAAGCACACCCCAGACTTCTTGTATCTGAATCTTCATAGGTAGAACTGGGAATTTATATGTTTTACAAACTCTTTAAATGAGTCTGGTGCACAGCCAGGTGTGGAAGCTCCAATCTAAATAATGCTACCTGTTAGTGGAAAATATGTGTCAAGAAGAGATTGTTTTATAAGATCTATTTCTTAGTAAAGATGTAGTGAATGACAAAAGATGATTTAGCTATAAAGCAATATATGGACTATGTAAATTAAAATAAAGATTTGCCCGAACTGGAACTTTGGATAGAACAGTTGCTATAAAGATATAATTAATATCTGATTATGGGTTAACACACAGAATATATAAAGGACTTATACAACTCAACAACAAAAAAATAATCTGATTCCAACCACTATGGAAAAAAATATGGCGGTTCCTCAAAAAAAATTAAAACAGAACTGCCATATGATTCAGCAATTCCACTTCTGGCTATTTACCTGAAGAAAACTAAAACACTAATATGAAAAGATATAGGCAGCCCTGTGTTTATTACAGCATTATTTACAATAGCCAAGATATGAAAGCAAACAAAGTGTCCATAGATAGGTGAATGGATAAAGAAGATGTGATATGTGTGTGTATACACATATGGAATATTAGTCATTAAGAAAAGAATAAAATCCTGCCATTTGTAACATGATGAATGGGCC
This sequence comes from Lipotes vexillifer, assembly GCF_000442215.2. NCBI lineage: Eukaryota > Metazoa > Chordata > Mammalia > Artiodactyla > Lipotidae > Lipotes > Lipotes vexillifer. The sequence goes on from NW_006788081.1 coordinate 941,807, forward strand.
TAGAGGGTATCACACTGAGTGAAATAACTCAGGCACAGAAGGACAGATGCTGTATGATTTCACTTATATGTGGAATCTAAAAAAACAAAATAAACAAAACAGAATCAGATTCATAGATACAAAGAACAAACTGGTGGTTGCCAGAATGCAGGGGGTGGGGGGATGGGCAAAATAGGTGAGGAGCACTAAGAGACACAAACTTCCAGTTATAAAATAAATAAGTCATGGAGATGTAATATACAGAATAGGGGATATAGTCAATAATATTTAATAACTTTGTGTGGTACACATGGTAACTAGATTATCACAGTGATTATCTCATGTATATAAATGTTGAATCATTATGTTGTACACCTGAATTAATGCAACATTATATGTCAATTATACTTCAATTTTTTTTAAAGTTAAAAAATATGTAATTAGATGCAGATGAAACTGAAGAAATATTAGAAAAAGAATTGATATAGAAGAAAGTTCAGGTTGTAAAAGATAGGAGTTAGGAGAGAAAATGCCATTTTAATAGTGGATGTTCATACTACTTATTTCTATTATCCAAATGAAAAAATGAAATCATACTTTACATACCAATTTGCATCATTTTTACTAAAAAATATAGTATAATAATATTTCTATTTTATTCATGTAATTTCCCCATTCTCCTTAATGTTGGAATACTATTTCATTGCACTGAAGTACCGTACCTCAAGTAATTCTAATAGTCAACAGAAAAACAACAAAAGCAAGTAAATCATCCATTATGGCCGATAAATTCATGAAAATGATTCAGCCTCCTTTAAGAATTTCTAATAAATATGAAAACAATAAAGTATCATTTCTCATCAAGCAGATTGGCCAAATATCAAAATTACATATAATACTCAGTTTGGGCCAGGGTTTGGGAAATTGGGTGGGAATACTCAAATGATATTGGTTGAAATGTAATGAAATAATTCCCCCCTTTTTTTTAAAGGGAATTGTTGGAGTTGTTGTAAGTATTAAAAATTTCAGTTCAGGGAATTCATCATATTTGCACACACGTATAAAGATTGCCACAGATATTCATTGTATCAGTGAAATCGAGCTATACATAGATGTACAACTGCTGGTGGGACAAAGAAAGCTGGTCTGCAATCAGGAAAACAAGAAATTTGGCTTTAAATTCAAATCCTCTGCTCATCCTGACCTCATGTAAATAGACACCAGCATCTCAAGCCAGACCTCAAGTACCACACTCTTTACCCAATTTACAGTTAATACTAATAAAATAGCACACGTTCATATTGTAAACACAGCATAGTACTTACTTATGTATCATCTGCTTAAATTTTTCTTGTGGCTTTTTGTTTCCGGGTGCGCGAAGAGAGGGGATTAAGAGCGCTGCTTAAAGGAGCTCCAGAGACAGTAGCGAGCCATGGCTAACAGCACGAACCCCAGAGACGGGCATGAGATGCTAAGGCCACTGCTGCCATCACCAAGAAGCCTGTATGTGAGCACAGGTCACTATCCACAACTCCCTCCCAGGGAGCCTGTGCAACCCGCCACTGCCAGGGTCCCAGGATCCAGGGACAACTTCCCTGGGAGAACGCATGGTGTGCCTTAGGCTGGTTCAACGCCCCGCCGGCCTCTGCCACCGCAGACTCGCCCCGCATCGTGCCCCTACCTCCAGGCTTCAGTGAGCCAGAGCCCCCGAAACAGCGGCTCCTTTATCCCCGTCTTGTCTGAGCGAAGAACAGATGCCCTCCGGCGACCTACACGCAGAGGTGGGGCCAAATCCAAAGCTGAACCCCGGGAGCTCTGCGAACAAAGGAGAGAAAGGGAAATCACTCCCAGCAGCCTCAGGAGCAGCGGATTAAATCTCCACAATCAACTTGATATACACTGCATCTGTGGAATACCTAAATAGACAACGAATCATCCCAAATTGAGGAGGTGGACTTTGAGAGCAAGATTTATTATTTTTTCCCCTTTTCCTCTTTCTGTGACTGTGTATGTGTATGCTACTGTGTGAGATTTTATCTGTATAGCTTTGCTTTCACCATTTGTCTTAGGGTTCTATCTGTCCATTTTTATTTTTTTTTTGGTTTTTTTTTTACTTAAAAAATATTTTTTCTTAATAATTATTTTTTATTCTAATAACTTTATTTTATCTTACTTTATTTTATTTTCTTTTATTATCTTTCTTTCTTCCTTTCTACTTTTGCTCCCTTTTATTCTGAGCCACGTGGATGAAAGGCTCTTGGTGCTGCAGCCAGAAGTCAGTGCTGTGCCTCTGAGGTGGGAGGGCCAACTTCAGGACACTGGTCCACAAGAGACCTCCCAGCTCCACATATATCAAACAGCAAAAATCTCCCAGAGATCTCCATCTCAACACCAGCACCCAGCTTCACTCAATGACCAGCAAGCTACAGTGCTGGACACCTTATGCCAAACAACTATCAAGACAGGGACACAACCCCACCCATTAGCAGAGAGGCTGCATAAAATCATAATAGGTCCACAGACACCCCAAAACACACCACCAGATGTAGACCTGCCCACCAGAAAGACAAGATCCAGCCTCATCCACCAGAACAAAGGCACTAGTCCCCTCCACCAGGAAGCTTACACAACACACTGAACCAACTTTAGCCACTGGGGACAGACACCAAAAACAACAGGAACTACGAAACTGCAGTCTAAAAAAAGGAGACCCCAAACACAGTAAGATAAGCAAAATGAGAAGACAGAAAAACACACAGCAGATGAAGGAGCAAGGCAAAAACCCACCAGACCGAACACATGAAGAGGAAATAGGCAGTCTACCTGAAAAAGAATTCAGAATAATGATAGCAAAGATGATCCAAAATCTTGGAAATACAATAGAGAAAATGCAAGAAACGTTTAACAAGGACTTAGAAGAACTAAAGATGAAACAAGCAACAATGAACAACACAATAAATGAAATTAACAATACTCTAGAAGGGATCAATAGCAGAATAACTGAGGCTGAAGAACGGATCAGTGACATGGAAGATAAAATAGTGGAAATAACTACTGCGGAGCAGAATAAAGAAAAAAGAATGAAAAGAACTGAGAACAGTCTCAGACCTCTGGAAAAACATTAAATGCACCAACATTCGAATTATAGGCATTCCAGAAGAAGAAGAGAAAAAGAAAGGGACTGAAAAAATATTTGAAGAGATTATAGTTGAAAACTTTCCTAATATGTGGAAGGAAACAGTAAATCAACTCCAGGAAGCACAGAGAGTCCCATACAGGATAAATCCAAGGAGAAACACACCAAGACACATATTAATCAAACTGTCAAAAATTAAATACAAAGAAAACATATTAAAAGCAGCAAGGGAAAAACAAGAAATAACATACAAGGAAATCCCCATAAGGTTAACAGCTGATCTTTCAGCAGAAACTCTGCAAGCCACAAGGGACTGGCAGGACATATTTAAAGTGATGGAGGAGAAAAACCTACAACCAAGATTACTCTACCCAGCAAGGATCTCATTCATATTTGATGGAGAAATGAAAACCTTTACAGACAAGCAAAAGCTGAGAGAGCTCAGCACCACTAAACCAGCTTTACAACAAATGCTAAAGGATCTGCTCTAGGCAAGAAACACAAGAGAAGGAGAAGACTTACAATAAAAAACCCAAAACAATTAAGAAAATGGTAATAGTAACATACATATCGATAATTACCTTAAATGTAAATGGATTAAATGCTCCCACCAAAAGACACAGATTGGCTGAATGGATACAAAAACAAGACCCATATGTATGCTGTCTACAAGGGACCCACTTCAGACCTAGAGACACATACAGACTGAAAGTGAGGGGATGGAAAAAGATATTCCATGCAAATTGAAACCAAAAGAAAGTTGGAGTAGCAATTCTCATATCAGACAAAATAGACTTTAAAATAAAGACTATTACAAGAATCAAATAAGGACACTACATAATGATCAAGGGATCAATCCAAGAAGAAGATATAATAATTGTAAATATTTATGCACCCAACATAGGAGCACCTCAATACATAAGGCAAATACTAACAGCCAGCAAAGGGAAAATCGACAATAACACGTTCACAGTAGGGGAATTTAACACCCCACTTTCACCAATGGACAGATCATCCAAAATGAAAATAAATAAGGAAACACAAGCTTTAAATGATACATTAAACAAGATGGGCTTAATTGATATTTAAAGGACATTCCATCCAGAAACAATAGAATACACATTTTTCTCAAGTGCTCATGGAACATTTTCCAGGATAGATCATATCTCGGGTCACAAATCAAGGCTTGGTAAATTTAAGAAAATTGAAATTGTATCAAGTATCTTTTCCGACCACAATGCCATGAGACTAGATATCAATTACAGGAAAAGATCTGTAAAAAATACAAACACATGGAGGCTAAACAATACACTACTTAATAACGAAGTGATCACTGAAGAAATCAAAGAGGAAATCAAAACATATCTAGAAACAAATGACAATGGAGACACGACGACCTAAAACCTACGGGATGCAGCAAAAGCAGTTCTAAGAGAGAAGTTTATAGCAATACAATCCCACCTTAAGATACAGGGAACATCCTGAATAAACAACCTAACCTTGCACCCGAAGCAATTAGAGAAAGAAGAACAAAAAAAAACCAAAGTTAGCAGAAGGAAAGAAAGCATAAAAATCAGATCAGAAATAAATGAAAAAGAAATGAAGGAAACAAGAGCAAAGATCAATAAAACTAAAAGCTGGTTCTTTGAGAAGATAAACAAAATTGATAAACCATTAGCCAGACTCATCAAGAAAAAAAGGAAGACTCAAATGAATAGAATTAGAAATGAAAAAGGAGAAGTAACAACTGACACTGCAGAAATACAAAAGATCATGAGAGACTACTACAAGCAAATCTATGCCAATAAAATGGACAACCTGGAAAAAAATGGACAAATTCTTAGAAAGGCACAACCTGCCGAGACTGAATCAGGAACAGATAGAAAATAGGAACAGACCAATCACAAGCACTGAAATTGAAACTGTGATTAAAAATCTTCCAACAAACAAAAGTCCAGGACGAGATGTCTTCACAGGCAAATTCTATCAAACATTTAGAGAAGAGCTAACATATATCCTTCTCAAACTCTTACAAACTATAGCAGAGGGAGGAACACTCCCAAATCCATTCTACGAGGCCACCATCACCCTGATACCAAAACCGGACAAGGATGTCACAAAGAAAGAAAACTACAGGCCAATATCACTGATGAACATAGATGCAAAAAATCTCAACAAAATACTAGCAAACAACAGCACATTAAAATGATCATACACCATGATCAAGTGGAGTTTATTCCACGAATGCAAGGATTCTTCAATATACGCAAATCAATCAGTGTGATACACCATATTTACAAATTGAAGTAGAAAAATCATATAGTCGTCTCAATAGATGCAGAAAAAGCTTTCAACAAAATTCAACACCCATTTATGATAAAAACCCTCCACAAAGTAGGCATAGAGGGAACTTTCCTCAACATAATAAAGGCCATATATGACAAACCCACAGCCAACATCGTTCTCAAAGGTGAAAAACTGAAACCATTTCCACTAAGATCAGGAACAAGACAAGGTTGCCTACTCTCACCACTCTTATTCAACATAGTTTTGGAAGTCTTAGCCACAGTAATCAGAGAAGAAAAAGAAATTAAAGGAATCCAAATCGGAAAAGAACAAGTAAAGCTGTCACTGTTTGCAGATGACATGATACTATACATAGAGAATTCTAAAGATGCTACCAGAAAACTACTAGAGCTAATCAATGAATTTGGTAAAGTAGCAGGATACAAAATTAATGCACAGAAATCTCTGGCATTCCTATAAACTAACGATGAAAAATCTGAAAGTGAAATCAAGAAAACACTCCCATTTATCATTGCAACAAAAAGAATAAAATATCTAGGAATAAACCTACCTAAGGAGACAAAAGACCTGTATGCAGAAAATTATAAGACACTGATGAAAGAAATTAAAGATGATACCAAGAGATGGAGAGATATACCATGTTCTTGGATTGGAAGAATCAACATTGTGAAAATGACTGTACTACCCAAAGCAATCTACAGATTCAATGTAATCCCTATCAAACTACCACTGGCATTTTTCACAGAGCTCGAACAAAAATTTCACAATTTGTATGGAAACATAAAAGACCCCGAATAGCCAAAGCAATCTTGAGAATGAAAAACGGAGCTGGAGGAATCAGGCTCCCTGACTTCAGACTATACTACAAAGCTACAGTAATCAGGACAGTATGGTACTTGCACAAAAACAGAAAGATAGATCAATGGAACAGGATAGAAAGCCCAGAGTTAAACCCACGCACATATGGTCACCTTATCTTTGATAAAGGAGGCAGGAATGTACAGTGGAGAAAGGACAGCCTCTTCAATAAGTGGTGCTGGGAAAACTGGATACGTCCATATAAAAGGATGAGATTAGAACACTCCCTAACACCATACACAAAAATAAGCTCAAAATGGATTAAAGACCTAAATGTAAGGCCAGAGACTATCAAACTCTTAGAGGAAAACATAGTCAGAACATTCTATGACATAAATCACAGCAATATCCTTTTTGAACCACCTCCTAGAGAAATGGAAAGAAAAACAAAAATAAACAAATGGGACCTAATGAAACTTCAAAGCTTTTGCACTGCAAAGGAAACCATAAACAAGACCAAAGGACAACCCTCAGAATGGAAGAAAATATTTGCAAATGAATCAACTGACAAAGGATTAATCTCCAAAATTTACAAGCAGCTATTACAGCTCAATAACAGAAAAACAAAAACCCAATCCAAAAATGGGCAGATCTAAATAGACATTTCTCCAAAGAAGATATACAGACTGCCAACAAACACATGAAAGAATGCTCAACATCCTTAATCATTAGAGAAATGCAAATCAAAACTACAATGAGGTATCATCTCACACCAGTCAGAACGGCCATCATCAAAAAATCTAGAAACAATAAATGCTGGAGAGGGTGTGGAGAAAAGGGAATACTCTTGCACTGCCAGTTTGAATGTGAAATGGTACAGCCAGTATGGAGAACAGTATGGAGGTTTCTTAAAAAACTACAAATAGAACTACCATATGACCCAGCAATACCACTTCTGGGCATATACCCTGAGAGAACCATAATTCAAAAAGAGTCATGTACCAAAATGTGCACTGCAGCTCTATTTACAATAGCCAGGAGATGGAAACAACCTCAGTGTCCACCATTGCATGAATGGATAAAGAAGATGTGGCACATATGTACAATGGAATATTACTCAGCCATAAAAAGAAACTAAAGTGAGTTATTTGTAGTGAGGTGGATGGACCTAGAGTCTGTCATACAGAGTGAAGTAAGTCAGAAAGAGATATCAAATACCATATGCTAACACATATATATGGAATCTAAGAAAAAAAGGATGCCATGAAGAACCTAGGGGTAAGACAGGAGTGAGGACACAGACCTACTAGAGAATGGACTTGGGGATATGGGGAGGGGGAAGGGTAAGCTGTGATAAAGTGAGAGAGTGGCATGGACGTATATACACTACGAAACGTAAAATGGATAGCTGGTGGGAAGGGGCCGCATAGCAGGGAGGTCATCTCGGTGCTTTGTGACCGCCTGGGGGGATGGGATGGGGAGGGTGGGTGGGAGGGAGATGCAAGAGGGAAGAGATATGGGAACATATGTATATGTATAGCTGATTCACTTTGTTATAAAGCAGAAACTAACACCCCATTGTAAAGCAATTATACTCCAATAAAGATGTAAAAAAAAAAATTAAATTGAAAAAAGATTTGTTTCTTATGGTTCCCCATTATATACTGCTCTGCAAGTTCCTTATCCTAGTTTACAGAGTAGTACATAATCTGCCCCTCCCTTTTTTTTTTTTTATGTTAGCCTCCTCTCTCACACTCTCCACGTCATCGTCTCTGTTCCACCCACATTGGCCTTCTTTGCTTCCTCCAAACCACAAACTTTGTTCCTTCCTAAGAGCCGTTGCTCTAACCACACTCTCTGATGGCAATGCCATGTCCCCAGTTTTTGCCTTGGATTCAGCTTGTTAGATCTCAAGTAACCATCACCTTTACTGCATGATTCCCCCAACCAGCCAAACAGCGTAAATATGCTGACAGTCATTATCACATTGCCTAGTTTAAATATTTGCAATGTACACATCACTACCTGATGTTTATGTTGCTTGGTTATTTTTTAGAAAATTACTTATTTTTTAACATATTTATTGGAGTATAATCGCTTTACAATGCTGTGTTAGTTGCTGCTGTATAACAAAGTGTATCAGCTATATGTATACATATATCCCCATATCTCCTCCCTCTGCATCTCCCTCCCACCCTCCCTATCCTGCCCCTTTAAGTGGACACAAAGCACAGAGCTGATCTCCCCGTGCTATGTGGCTGCTTCCCACCAGCTGTTTATTTTACATTTGGTAGTGTATATATGTCCACGCCACTCTCTCACTTCATCCCAGCTTACCCTTCCCCCTTCCCGTGTCCTCAAGTCCATTCTCTACGTCTGCATTTTTATTCCTGTCCTGCCCCTAGGTTCTTCAGAACCTTCTTTTCTTTTCTTTTCTTTTTGTTTTTTAGATTCCATATATACGTGTTAGCATACGGTATTTGTTTTTCTCTTTCTGACTTACTTCACTCTGTATGACAATCTCTAGGTCCATCCACCTCACTACAAGTAACTCAATTTCATTTCTTTTTATGGCTGAGTGATATTCCATTGTGTATATGTGCCACATCTTTATCCATTCATCTGTTGATGGGCACTTAGGTTGCCTCCATGTCCTGGCTATTGTAAATAGAGCTGCAGTGAACATTGTGGTACATGACTCTTTTTGAATTATGGTTTAGAAATTTACTTATTATTATTATCTACCTCTCAGTGATTCCCCCACAAAAAAAAAATAATGCAAATTCTGTGAAAGCAAAGACCTATCATGGTCACTAGTATAAGCCCAATTCTTACTTAGCAGGTAATAAATAGTTGTTTGTTGAATAAAGGAATGACTACATAAAAGAATAAATATTCTAGCCCATCCCTCCTGACAACATGGCCTAAGAAGTCAGCACACCTTTTCTTCTCACCATATCCATGTTGGTCTTTACTTCACCATTCCCACTACCCTCCACTATAGCTTTTACAACTTCAAGTTCAAGTTCATCTTGGGAGTCCTACCAGTCTACTCCAGGTCTCTTGTGTCCTTCCTTTCTTCAGAGTCCATGATATAGAAAAATAATTCAATTCAGCTCCAATGATAAAGACTCCAAACACCATGTTCTCACTCTAAATATCTCTGAAAAGAGGGAGCTTGAAATCCAGAGAGGAAATGGTAGGTTTTGCTCTGGAATACTCTCCTCTGTCTGAGGCCTTACTTTAGATCACTGTAAAAAGAGAGGACTCAGTTACTGGGGACCCCACACATTGCATCCTGCAGGAGAAGAAACTGAAGAGCTACCTATTCCATCATCAAGATAATCCAAGAGCTTAATCTAAATTAATCGAAATCCAGGAGCTTCTGGGTTGGTGAACATGTGGTACGCTCAGAGAGGGCGTGGATATTCCATGCCCTTTTCCATATCCTGCCCTATTCATCTCTTCCATCTGGCTGTTTTTGAGTTATATCCTTTTATAACAAACCAGCAATCTAAAAAAGTCTTCCGGGGCTTCCCTGGTGGCACAGTGGTTGAGAGTCCGCCTGCCGATGCAGGGGATGCGGGTTCGTGCCCCGGTCTGGAAAGATCCCACATGCCGCAGAGCGGCTGGGCCCGTCAACCATGGCCACTGAGCCTGCGCGCCCGGAGCCTGTGCTCCACAACATGAGAGGCCACAACAGTGAGAGGCCCACGTACTGCAAAAATAAATAAATAAATAAATAATAAAAAAGTCTTCCGGCCCCTGGCCTGGCTTAGAACATCGCCAGTTTTACTGATGTCCTACATTCCTCCCAGATCACATACCAGCCTCCCACTACTTCTCAAGAGGCTGAGCAACCACCCAGGAGGATTTAGGGTTCAGTAACAATGATGCCATTATAGAATAAGATGAAGTATAGTTTCAACTGAATAAAGTGAATCTCTTTTAAATGAAATTTCAGGCTGTTTCTTCCCTTTATCATAGTTCATGGCAATAGCTAAGAAAGAGAGTCACAGGGTACTGTGGGAGCACATGACCAAGAGACCTTGCTTAATCTGGGGGAGTTGAGAAGGTCGTCTGCAGGAAGTGACACTGAAGGCAAGATTTGAGACCTGAATACACATTAGCCAGGAGTCTCACATGACAACCTTGTCTTAATATTTTAAAATCTGCAAAACTGGTTGAGCCTTCAAGATGCAGGAGGAGTAAGATGTGGAGATCACCTTCCTCCCCATTAATACATCAAAAATACATCTATATGTGGAACAACTCCTACAGAACACCTATTGAACACTGGCAGACGACCTCAGACTTCCCAAAAGGCAAGAAAATCCCCATGTACCTGGGTAGGGCAAAAGAAAAAAGAAAAAAACAGAGACAAAAGAATAGGGATGGGACCTGCACCTCTGGGAGGGAGCTGTGAAGGAGGAAAGGTTTCCACACACTAGGAAGGCCCTTCACTGGTGGAGATGGGGAGAGGGGGACGGCGGGGGGGAAGCTTCTGAGCTGTGGAGGAGAGCACAGCCACAGGGGTGCGGAGGGCAAAGCGGAGAGATTCCCGCACAAAGGACTGGTGCCAACCAGCACTCACCAGCCCGAGAGGCTTGTCTGCTCATCTGCCGGGACGGGTTGGGGCTGGGAGCTGAGGCTTGGGCTTCGGTCGGATCCCAGGGAGAGGACTGGGGTTGGCTGCGTGAACACAGCCTGAAGGGGGCTAATGTGCCACAGCTAGCCAGGAGAGACTCCGGGAAAAAGTCTGGGCCTGCTGGAGAGGCAAGAGTCCTTTGTTTCAGGGTGCACGAGGAAAGGGGATTCCTCCCCACTGTGCCCACAAAAAGCAGAGTACTACCTAAGTGAGCTCCAGAGATGGGCATGAGCTGTGGCTATCAGCTCAGACCCCAGAGACGGGCATGAAATGCTAAGGCTGCTTCCACTGCCACCAAGAATCCTGTGTGCAAGCGCGGGTCACTATCCACACCCCCCTGGGAGCCTGTGCAGCATGCTACTGCCAGGGTCCCAAGCTCCAGGGACAACATCCCCGGGAGAACACACGGCACACCTCAGGCTGTTGCAATGTCATGCCAGCCTCTGCCGCCTCAGGCTCGCCCTATATTCCAATTATGACTACCTTACCCCTCCCTCCCCCCAGCCTGAGTGAGCAAGAACACCCTAATAAGTTGCTGCTTTAACCCCCTCCTGTCTGGGTAGGGAACAGATGTCTGAGGGCGACCTACACGCAGAGGCAGGGACAAAACCAAAGCTGAACCCCAGGAGCAGTGCAAACAGAGAAAGGGAAATTTCACTGTGCAGCCTCAGGAGCAGCAGATTAAAACCCCACAATCAACTTGATAAACCCTGCATCTGAAGAATACCTGAATAGACACTGACTGTTCCCAAAACTGAGGTGGCGGACTTTGGGAGCAACTGTAGACTTGGGGTTTGCCTTCTGCGTCTAATTTTTTTCTACTTTTATGTTTATCTTAATATACTATTTAGTGCATATTATCATCAGTGGCTTTGTTTATTGGTTTGGTTGTTCTCTTCCTTTTATATATATATATTTTTTCTTTTTCTCTTTTTGTGAGTGTGTATGTGTATGCTTCTTTGTGTGATTTTCTCTGTATAGGTTTGCTTTTACCATTTGTCCAATGGTTCTGGCTGTTCGTTTTTGTCTTTTAATTTTTTTTCTCTCATCCTTTTCTTCTGAGCCATGTGGCTGGCAGGGTCACGGTGTTCCTGCCGGGTGTCGGGCCTGAGGCTTCAAGGTGGAAGGGCCAAGACCAGGACATTAGACCACCAGAAACCTACTGGCCACACATAATATCAATTGGTGAGAGCTCTCCCAGAGATCTTCATCTCAACACTAAGACCCAGCTCCACCCAATGGCCAGCAAGCTCCAGTGCTAGACACCCCATGCCAAACAACAAACAAGGCAGGAACACAACCCCATCCATTAGCAGAGAGGCTGCCTAAAATCATACGAAGTTCACAGACACTCCAAAACACACCACTGGATGTGGTCCTGCCCTCCAGAAGGACAAGATCAAGCCCCAACCACCAGAACATAGGCACTAGTTCCCTCGACCAGGAAGCCTACACAACCCACTGAAACAACCTCACCCACTGAGGGCAAACACCAAAAATAATAGGAACTACAAACCTGCAGCCTGTGAAAAGGAGATTCCAAACACAGTAAGTTAAACAAAATGAGAAGACAGAGAAATATGCAGCAGATAAAGGAGCAAGGTAAAAACACACCACACCAAACAAATGAAGAGGAAATGGGCAGTCTACCTGAAAAAGAATTTAGAGTAATGACAGCAGGCGTGATCCAAAATCTCAGAAACAGAATGGAGAAAATACAAGAAACATTTAACAAGGAGTTAGAAGAACTAAAAAGCAAATGAACAGTGATGAACAACACAATAAATGAAATTAAAAATACTCTAGATGGAGTCAATAGCAGAATAACTGAGGCAGAGGAACGGATAAGTGACCTGGAAGATAAAATAGTGGAAATAACTGCCACAGAGCAGAATAAAGAAAAAGGAATGAAAAGAATTGAGAACAGTCTCAGAGACTTCTGGCACAACATTAAATGCACCAATATTCAAATTAAAGGGGTCCCAGAAGAAGAATAGAAAAAGAAAGGGTCTGAGAAAATATTTGAAGAGATTATCATTGAAAACTTCCTAACAAGGGAAAGGAAATAGTCAATCAAGTCCAGGAAGCACAGAGTCCCATATAGGATAACCACAAGGAGAAACACACCAAGATGCATATTAATCAAACTATCAAAAATTAAATTCAAAGAAAAAATATTAAAAGCAGCAAGGGAAAAGCAACAAATAACATACAAGGGAAACTCCATAAGGTTAACAGCTGATCTTACAGCAGAAACTCGGCAAGTCAGAAGGGAGTGGCAGAACATATTTAAAGTGAGGAAAGGGGACTTCCCTGGTGGCACAGTGGTTAGAAACCCGCCTGCCAATGCAGGGGACAAAGGTTCGAGCCCTGATCCAGGAAGATCCCACATTCCATGGAGCAACTAAGCCCATGTGCCACAGCTACTGAGCCTGCACTCTAGAGCCTGAAAGCCACAACTACTGAGCCTGCATGCCACAACTACTGAAGGATGCGCATGTAGAGCCCATGCTCCGCAACAAGAGAAGCCACCGCAATGAGAAGCCCACGCACCACAATGAAGAGCAGCCCTGGCTCGCTGCAACTTGAGAAAAGCCCACTTGCAGCTACGAAGACCCAACACAGCCAAAAATAAAATTAAACAAATTATAAATAAATAAATAAATGAAGTGATGAAAGGGAAAAACCTACAACCAGGATTACTCTACCCAGCAAGGGTCTCATTCAGATTTGATGGAGAAATTAAAACCTTTACAGAAAAGCAAAAGCTGAGAGAGTTCAGCACCACCAAACCATCTTCACAACAAATGCTAAAGGAAATTCTCTAGGCAGGAAACACAAGAGAAGGAAAAGACCTACAATAACAAACCCAAAACAATTAAGAAAATGGTCATAGGAACATACATATCAATAATTACCTTAAATGTAAATGGAACGCTCCAACCAAAAGACACAGACTGACTGAATGGATACAGAAACAAGACCCATAAATATGCTGTCTACATGAGACTCACTTCAGACCTAGGGACACATACAGAATGAAAGTGAGGGGATGGAAAAATATATTCCATGCAAGTGTAAATCAAAAGAAAGCTGGAGTAGCAATTCTCATATCAGACAAAATAGACTTTAAAAAAAAGACTATTACAAGAGACAAAGAAGGACACTACATAATGATCAAGGGATCAATCCAACAAGAAGACAGAACAATTGTAAATATTTATGTACCCGACATAGGAGCACCTCAATACATAATGCAAATGCTAACAGCCATAAAATGGGAAATCGACATTAACACAATCATAGAAGGAGACTTTCAAACCCCACTTAAACCAATGGACAGAACATCCAAAATGAAAATAAATAAGGAAACATAAGCTTTAAATGACACAGTAAACAAGACAGACCTAATATATAAGACATTCCATCTAAAAAGAACAGAATACACTTTCTTCTCAAGTGCTCATGGAACATTCTCCAAGATAAATCATATGCTGGGTCACAAATAAAGCCTCAGTAAATTTAAGAAAATTGAAATCATGTCAAGTATCTCTTCTGACTACAACGTTATGAGACTAAATATCAATTACAGGAAAAAAACTGTAAAAAATACAAACACATTAAAAAAAAAATACAAACACATGGAGGCTAAACAATACGCCATTAAATAACGAAAAGACCACTGAAGAGATCAAAGAGGAAATCAAATGACAATGAAAACATGATGACCCAAAACCTATGAATGCAGCAAAAACAGTTCTAAGATGAAAGTTTATAGCAATACAATCCTACCTCAAGAAACAAGAAAATCTCGAATAAACAACCTAACTTTACACCTAAAGCAATTAGAGAAAGAAGAACAAAAATAACCCAAAGTTAGCAGAAGGAAAGAAATCATAAAGATCAGATCAGAAATAAATGCAAAAAAATGAAGGAAACAATAGCAAAGACCAAGAAATTTAAAAGCTGGTTCTTTGAGAAGAGAAACAAAATTGATAAACCATTAGCCAGACTCCCCAAGAAAAAGAGGAAGAAGACTCAAATCAACAGAATTAGAAATGAAAAAGGAGAAGTAACGACTGACGCGGCAGAAATACAAAGGATCATGAGAGATTACTACAAGCAACTATATGCCAATAACATGGACAACCTGGAAGAAATGGACAACTTCTTAGAAAAATACAAACTTCCAAGACTGAACCAGGAAGAAATAGAAAATATGAACAGACCAATCACAAGCACTGAAATCGAAACTGTGATTAAAAATCTTCCAACAAACGAAAGCCCAGCTACATATGGCTTCACATGATAGTGCCACCAAACATTTAGAGAAGAGCTAACACCTATTCTTCTCAAATTCTTCCAAAGTATAGCAGAGGGAGGAACACTCCCAAACTCATTCTACGAGGCCACCATCACCCTGATTCCAAAACCAGACAAAGATGGCACAACGAAAGAAAACTACAGGCCAATACCACTGATGAACACAGATGCAAAAATCCTCAACAAAATACTAGAAAACAGAATCCAACAGCATGTTAAAAGGATCATACACCAGGATCAAGTGGGGTTTAACGCAGGAATGCAAGGATTTTTTAATACACAAAAATCAACCAATGTGATAGACCATATTAACAAATTAAAGGATAAAATACCATATGATAGTCTCAACAGATGCAGAAAAAGCTTTTTACAAAATTCAATACCCATTTATGATAAAGACTCTCCAGAAAGTGGGCATAGAGGGAACCTACCTCAACATAATAAAGGCCATATATGAGAAACCCACAGCCAACATCATTCTCAATGGTAAAAAACTGAAACCATTTCCTCTAAGATCAGGAACAAGACAAGGTTGCCCACTCTCACCACTATTATTCAACATAGTTTTGGAATTTTAGCCACAGCAAACAGAGAAGAAAAAGAAATTAAAGGAATCCAATTTGGAGAAGAAGTGAAACTGTCACTGTTTGCAGATGCCATGATAGTACACATGGAGAATCTTAAAGATGCTACCAGAAAACTACTAGAGCTAATCAATGAATCTGGTAAAGTAGCAGGATACAAAATTAATGCACAGAAATCTCTTGCATTCCTATACACTAATGATGAAAAATCTGAAAGAGAAGTTAAGGAAACACTCCCATTTACCATTACAACAAAAGAATAAAATACCTAGAAATAAACATACCTAAGGAGACAAAAGACCTGTATGCAGAAAACTATAAGACATTGATGAAAGAAATTAAAGATGATACCAACAGATGGAGAGATATACCATGTTCTTGGATTGGAAGAATCAACATTGTGAAAATGACTCTACTACCCAAAGCAATCTACAGATTCAATGCAATCCCTATCAAACTACCACTGACATTTTTCACAGAACTAGAACAAAAAATTTTACAATTTATTTGGAAACACAAAAGACCCCAAACAGCCAGAGAAATCTTGAGAAAGAAAAACGGAGCTGGAGGAATGAGGTGCCCCTACTTCTGACTATACTACAAAGCTACAGTTGTCAAGACAGTATGGTACTGGCAGAAAAACAGAAATATAGATCAATGGAACAGTATAGAAAGCCCAGAGATAAACCCATGCACATATGGTCACCTTATCTTTGACAAAGGAGGCAAGAATTTACCATGGAGTAAAGACAGCCTCTTCAATAAATGGTGGTGGGAAAACTGGACATGTAAAAGAATGAAATTAGAACAGTCCCTAACACCATACACAAAAATAAACTCAAAATGGATTAAACACCTAAATGTAAGGCCAGACACTTTAAATCTCTTAGAGGAAAACATACGCAGAACACTCTATGACATAAATCACAGCAAGATCCTTGTTGACCCACCTCCTAGAGAAATGGATATAAAAACAAAAATAAACAAATGGGACCTAATGAAACATAAAAGCTTTTGCACAGCAAAGGAAACCATAAACAAGACAAAAAGGCACCTTCAGAACAGGAGAAAATATTTGCAAATGAAACAACAGACAAATGCTTAATCTCCAAAATATACAAACAGCTCATAGAGTTTAATATCAAAAAAACAAACAATCCAGTTAAAAAATGGGCAGAAGTCCTAAATAGACATTTCACCAAGGAAGACATACAGATGGCCCAGAGGCACATGAAAAGATGCTCAACATCACTAATCATTAGAGAAATGCAAATTAAAACTACAATGAAGTATCACCTCACACCGGTCAGAATGGCCATCATCCAAAAACCTACAAACAATAAATGCTGGAGAGGGTGTGGAGAAAAGGGAGCCCTCCTGCACTGTTGGTGGGAATGTAAATTGATGCAGCCACTATAGAGAACAGTATGGAGTTTCCTTAAAAAACTAAAAATAGAACTACCATACGACCCAGCAATCTCACTACTGTGCATATACCCTGAGAAAACCATAATTCAAAAGGAGACACTATTTACAATAGCCATGACATGGAAGCAACCTACCTGTACATCAACAGATGAATGGATAAAGAAGACATAGCACATATATACAATGGAATATTACTCGGCCATAGAACGAAACGAAATTGAGTTATTTGTAGTGAGGTTGATGAACCTAGAGTCTGGCATACAAAGTGAAGTAAGTCAGAGAAAAACAAATACCATACACTAACACATATATATGAAATCTAAATTAAAAAAAAAAAAAAAGGTTCTGATGAACCTCGGGGCAGGACAGGAATAAAGACACAGACGTAGAGAATGGACTTGAGGACACCAGGAGTGGGAAGGGTAAGCTGCTACGAAATGAGAGAGTAGCATTGACATATATACACTACCAAATGTAAAACAGATAGCTAGTGGGAAGCAGCCGCATAGCACAGGGAGATCAGTTCGGTGTTTTGTGTCCACCTAGAGGGGTGGGATAGGGAGGGTGGGAGGGAGACGCAAGAGAGAGGGGATATGGGGATATATGTATACGTACAGCTGATTCACTTTGTTATATAGCAGAAACTAACACACGATTGTAAAGCAATTATACTCCAATAAAGATGTGAAAATAAATAAAATGCAATCTGCAAATTAATTAATTAATTAATTAATCCAAATCCAGAGGCAAAGACTATCTTCCATATTGATCAAGCTGCTCTGAATTCTTGATGGATTTTCAGAACCAAGGATTAATTCAGTGGGAATTTCCATAGGAATAGAGTACCTGTGATGGGCCATCAAAATCAAGCCCTGGATGTGACCGCATTTGAAGAACACTTTCTAATCAGGAATAAGTTGAAGAGACAACTGTGAATCATGTTGCAATAAAGACCTAATTCCTTTTGCAATAAATACGTAATTTATTGAGGTTTCATTGGTTTACCAACTATTGCACAGCATTAATATAGATGACCTTAGGGAACTCCCTGGTGGTCCAGTGTTTAGGACTCTGTGCTCTCACTGCCGAGGGCCCAAGTTTAATTCCCTGGTCGGGGGAACTAAGATCCCACAAGCTTCGCGGCGCAGCCAAAAACAAAACAAAACACACACAGCTGACCTTTGAGCGAAGTCTTTCAGGAAATAAACTAGACTGAACTTAAATGCAACTACTTTTCTTATTATATTTAGATATGATGATATTAATTTATAAGTGGCTATATCCATGTCAAGGAGAGTCTGTTTCACATTGTCCTGTGGTCATTTAGGATAGGATAGGATAAATGACATAAACTCTTGGATAGAAGCACAAAGATCAAATCAAGAATCCAGGAGTCATGACAGACCTAAAGACAAATTGTAAGGTTAAAGTTATTAAATATTAATATCAATTCTTTCTCAAACTTAAATTTTATTATACTTTATAGTTTACAAAAGTAACATTTTTCATGTTTTTTTAATTTAAGTATTACTAAACTCTATGAGGCTTAAATGAAGCTTTTATTATGTACACTTTATAGATCATCAAAAATCCGACTCTCATGAGGGTTGAACTGTGCAAGTTTAAGCTCCATATTTCAGTTTATTATATACTTCCTAGGTGTCTCCAGTATGCCATTCAGCATGCTAGATGCTACAGAATCAAAGATGAGCATGACTGGATTCCTGATAAGATCTGATGAGGGAAATAGATGGTTAAATAGTTCAATTAAATATAATAAGTGCTGGAGTGGAGGTTATCACAATTAACTGATCACATATCTCTGTATAAAAGTTCTATGTCATTATGTAGGCATGTGAACTGTATTACGTACTATTTAGCCATGTGATTTGGTTGAAAGTCTGATATAATCCATATTCTGAAAAACAAATGGACTCATATGGAAGGGATATTCTTTCCAAAGAATGATCTCATATTAATAAGAGAGGATTAAAAACTATTTCTGAGAAGGATTCTTAGAATCAGAAAGTCAAGGTAGAGTCACCAGCCATCCTGGTTTTCCCAGAACTGAGGGGTTTACCAGGACACTGGACTTTCATTGCTAAAACTCAGAAAATCCTGGACAAATTAGGGTAGTTGGTCAACTTAAGTCAAGATTAAGAAATCATTAAACAAGTTTGTTATCCCAAGAACCAAATTCAATTAGGCTCAAGCCCATGGTTGAGATCCATTTATTTTTGGATTAGGTTGGATTATAAAAACCAAGGAAGAGGAAGTCAAATAATAATTTATATTTGTAGAACATTTAAATTTATAAAAATTGTCACAATCTTTATAAATTACCCATGTGCGGTTCATGACACTGATAAGAACAAGTATCCTTATCTCCATTTTACAGATAAAGAAACAGACTCAAAGAGATAAGAAATTTGGCCAAGGACATAAAACTCTAAGGGTCAGGAAAAAAACTAGAAGCCAAGACTACGTAAGGATCCTAGATTACTTCAATGCCTGGTGGTAAAATGTCCAATTATATAATAGCTTAGCTCACCCAGTCAAAAATGTTATTCATGAGTATTAGTATATTAGGGCTGTACTTAAAGTGCAATCCATCAACAGGAGAACAAGGAGTGACATAAACTCAAAGTCAAGTGGAAGTTTATAAATACTAGGAACACTCAACTCCTGGGGCAATTTAACCAAAAGATTTGTGCATACATAACTTCTCTGAAGTGCTCAACTTTGTAACTGTCTGACTATCTTTATTGCTGTGTTGCAATGGTGATAAATATCAACCCCAGATGGTTCTTTGGAAATCACAAAGCACTACACAGATATAATATTTTACCATTGTTTTTTAATTTATGTACATCAGGTCAGGACCTCAGCACCTGGTACTTTATCGCTCTTAGGCTAAAGTAATAATTCCGGTTAGTTTTTCACCCTTGAATATATGAGTCAGATATTGTTCCTGCTCTCAATGTTTCTGGGGCTAAAGTCACATTTGCCACTTATTCCAGAGCTAGGGTGGCACAATGTGCAGTAATTTCTCTGCTTTAGTAGTCCTCTCACCTACTTATCTGATCTCTAAATCTCCTTTTGGGCAGACCAAACACACACACACTTTTGTGGTATTTCCCATTATAAATGTTGACCATAAAAAACTTTCACATTATAAATTTTACCGTAAAAAAAAGCTCAGATGAACCAATGAGTTTTTAAGAATGATGAAAATAAAATACCTCAAACTGAACCTTTCACACATGCAAATTCTATTTAGTTTCCTGTTATAACTGAAGAGGTTTACAGTTAGAAAGGAAATTGTAACTGCTTATTCAAAAATGTCCTCTGTACTCACTTGCATTCGATTTAGGATCCATCCATATAATTAGTTGCTCAAGGCTTGAGAAAAACTATCAAAGACCATGTTTCTAAACAAGATAAACAATTCTAACTAATTTCTCTCCTCCTGCTAGGGAGTGATTTTTCTTCTTATAAATATATCATAAAAATATCTATGATCATAAAGATCTGTATACCTCATTCCAAAATGCCAAATAGCATATGTGTTTATTTTTCACATTGAAGAATCAATATGTTGTTTTGAAAGTTTCACGGAATTTCCCAGAGAGTTATGAAATTCAAGGTAAGGGGTATAATGACATAACCAATCAGTAGTTTGCAGTCATTAAGTAAGTATGGCAAAGATGCTAGCCGTTCATGAAAAAATTTATGTTCCACCTTCTAGAATATGGTAGGTGTTTCTCAGAGACATCTTCCCAGGCAATGAGTATATTCCCCGGCACCCCCTTGCATAAAGGTACAGTCACATGACTAGTTCACAACAATAAAATATGAGCAAAATGATGTGTGTTACTTCAGAGCCTGGATTTTTAAAAGAAGTGGTTGTGCCCTCTTCACTCTGTCTCCCTCCACCTGTTGGAGGCTAGTGGATGGTGAAGCTGCAAGACGGAAGGATACTGAGTCTTGAAACACTATGTGGAAGGCCACCACCAAGCAGTAACATCCTCAATAGACTGTTCCAGGAATGAGAAAGAAAATTCTATCATGTTAAGCCACTGGAATTTTAAGGTTCATTTTTTTTCAATATCCTAATTGAATACTATAGGCAAATAAATTCCCACCACTAGCATCCACTTGCTGTTCTGTCCAGGAAAATATGATGCTTGAAAAGGCCAATCAACACTCAAGTTCTTAACTGGGTGTAGACATAATAGGCCTTATCTACCCCTGATGTTTAACCACACTGCCTGCTGCAAGGTGCCATTCACCTGAGCTATTTTCTCAGGCTGGAAAACCTCTAACCTATCTCTAGCCTTCTGATTTTAGCTATTACTACTTGTCTTTCAGATTTCTGTTTGAATATTACTTCCAAAGAGAGGAGTCTTTTCTGCTTCCCACCTAAGTCACATCCCTCTTCATGGCCTCCACAGTACCACGCATCTGTTCTTAGCAATTATTAGCAATGCAATTTTACATTGACTTTTTGGAATTATTTTATTGATGTCTATTTTCCTTACTAGACTATAAACTTTTTAACTTCAGAAATAATGTCTTTTTGTTTTGCTCAGTATTGTGTCCACCATATCTAACACAGATCCCAAAACAGAGAAGTCCCCAAATATACATTTGTTAAATGGATATAATGAATAATTAGCTCAGTGTGGTATTGTGACAGATGAAGACCAAAGAATGCAAAGAACTTGATAAAGGTACTTTTATGGAGTTCACACTTTTCTCTTTTCCTTCAGGTTAACTACTGGTCTTTTAGTATCTCAATGGAGAAAATAGTGAGTTGCCCACAGATAAATTGGCATTAAGTAGAAGAGAAGTTGACTACTTACAGCAACAAATTTAAGGTTTTATTCTTGACAAAAGACCATGTCTATAACCTTACTCATCGAAAGCTTCACTTTTTTTTGCCCTGCTAAGAATCATAAATCACAGTCAAAGAATCTGTGCACCTATTTTATGATATTTTGGGTGTCCAAGATATCATAGTAACAGTTACTGATTTTATGACCTGTAAAATTTCCCAGAATGTTGATCATTGTAACAAAATGTGGAAAATACAACTTCACTAAGACCCTATTTTGGTCCATTTGTGGAGTGCTTTTCCCTTAACTGCCCTCTCTGGGGAAGAGGTATGACTCTCCTAAGGGTGAAATTGAGAAAAGAACTTGAACATATACAATTCAGCCTTTTCCCCTCTCTGCATTGTGCACCCCCTGCTTCCAAAACGTAGGCACACCAGGGTCACTGCCTATAGGGTCAGCATTCTGGAGATATTTTTGGCTCATCTTGCTTTTTCTCTCTACTTAACTTTATGAAGCTTCATAGTTGTAAGGCTGGAATTCTAGGTAAACGCATGTTACTTCTTAGGGTGAGACACCTCTTACCTATTCACAAGTTTCCTATTTCATCTAGTTAGTCCTTAGTATCGTTTAGATCTGAACTCAATTATTAATTCCTTACAGTAGCCTTCCTAACACCCTCCTAAGTGAATTCAAGATTTCCTCCTCCTCCCCGTAATAAGACCTCAGGAGAGGCACCTGGAGTTGACCTCTGCCTAAGGCCTCAGACAAAGAGAGCTTGAATGCAGGTGCCCACCGAAACCAAGAAGGCAAATATATGAAGGACATGACTGGCCAGGGGGCCTGAGTCCTTGACTGCAACTCCCTTCAGAGACCATAATGCATTGGCTGTACACAGGTCTGGCCTGGAGAGGACAGCTTTCTCTCATCAGGTCTGCCAGGCAAAGCCTTGGAAATTACCTGTGGTCAGGTCTGAAAATTACTCATAGGCTTTTAGACAGGAGCCAGATTTCTCAGCGTTTGCTTCCAAGAGGCTCCCTCACATAGCTGTGGGCAGGAAGTCCAGTTCCTTACCATGTGGACCTTGCCATGGATTGGTTGAGTGTTCTCATGACACGGCAGCAGCTGTCTTTCCTCAAAGTGAATGGTCTAAGAGAAAGAACAAGGAGGGAATAAGGGTGCCTTTTATTGACTGAGTGTCAAAAGTCACAGTCATCATGTCTGCCATATTTTCCTTTTTTAGAAGTGAGTCACTGAATCTATCTACACTCAAGGGGAGAGGAAGTAGATTCCACTTTTTGAAGGGAGAAATGTCAAAGAATCTGTGCACCTATTTTTAAACAACAATACTTGAGTAAGATCATCGTAAGGTTTAGATTTAAACAAGATAAGAGAAATTCTGCTCATGGTCATACATTTAAGTCACACAGCTTAGCTGCTACTTTGACCTCCATTTGTTCAACTCCAGTTCCAAACTTAGGATAAGGAAGAAGATTTAATTAAATATCAACCTTAAGCCCAATAAGTCAGGTTTTAAATACAGTTTTTTACACTATTACTGATTTCATTTAATCTGTAAATTTACACAATCTATCAATTCAATGGTAAAAAGATGATCAAATTATTCATGTATCAGTTGACTGATTAAGATTATGGCAGATGTCGGGCTTCCCTGGTGGCGCAGTGCTTGAGAGTCCGCCTGCCGATGCAGGAGACGCGGGTTCGTGCCCCGTTTCGGGAAGATCCCGCGTGCCGCGGAGCGGCTGGGCCCGTGAGCCATGGCCGCTGAGCCTGCGCGTCCGGAGCCTGTGCTCCGCAAATGGGAGAGGCCACAACAGTGAGAGGCCCGCATAACGCAAGGAAAAAAAAAAAAAAAAAAAAAAAAAGATTATGGCAGATGCAGAAGTTTGTTATAATGGTCTAAAGTGGGGTCATTTTCTCTTTTAACCAACCAATACAAAATATCCACCATAGTTAACATAGCAATTCCAACAAAGATAGAAAGGCTACATCTAAAATATTAACCTCAGAAAACACAGTGATCATCAGCATCTTTTTCAACCACACTTTTAGATGTCAAGACCAAAAAGTGTAATGTTAGAATTTATTCTTCTTACTGGAATGCTAGCAAACAAGTGAACTGAGTTTAATGTATTTATTACTGAAGGAAAGATGGCAACAATCTTTGAGGATTTGGAGTTTTGTTTTATTTAATGTTAGGAAATGCTAGGGAACTGTCGTTTCCTCTCTACTTACTACTGTTGCTGTGTATTTACTGGAACAAAAATTCAGTTTATAAACTCTGCTGAGGAAATAAAAGCAACTTTACATTGGTGGTGGCATTACTTTTAACACGAGATTTCCAGAATAACATTGTGCAACACATTGTTACTTGAGATCCTCTTCCTGTATTAGTAAGTAATCCAAACAGAATGCACCAAATCCCCTACAGATTTAGGGGAAGTTACTGGCCTATGGACTGCTCAACATTTTTCTTCCAAAATGCTGATTTTTTTTCTTAATTCTGCGGTTCATTGTTCGAGAAATAATTTTTCTCTGTTTCTTTTAGTTGAGTAAAAATTAGAAATATTAGAAACTGACACCAATTCTCAAGTAAGAAACACAATAGCTGTGGGTCTTCATAGTTTCTCCCTGAAGATCATCTCTGTGTTTTCCAACTGCCAGTTTCATCAAAGAAACACTGGTCTGTCTTGTTCACCATTGTCTCACCAGGATCTTGCCCCATGCCTGGCTGACTGGAGTAAATAATTGTGGAAGAAATTAGGGAAAGCTACACTTTAGAACTAAATTACTGACCTGCCATGAAAAGAAAAAAAGATGTCTTTACTATAAACTCCCCCTTGTAGGTGGGAGGAATTTTCTCAAACTGAGCTTTGAGAAGAGGACAACTGTTTCCTAACTACTGTGTGACTTTTAATTCCTTAAACTTTCAGGACTGTTTAGATATTTACCTACTTAATGACTGCAAAGCTTTCTGAAAATGGAAAATCCCACATACTGAATTTTTAAAATTTAGGTAATGAAAACTTTTTATGTAGTCAGATACTTGGTGAGTACCGGGAGGGAGGTGGGGAGATCAGTGATGAACAAGATCGACCCAGACCTTAAGAAGCTTGCATTCTAGCAATGGATAGAGATTGTTTAGTATTAAACAATTAACTACACAACCATTAGCTTAATTATAAATGTGATGGCTGAACATCAAGGAGAACAGAGGGAGTACAACAGTGTATATAGTCTAAGAGGGTCTGATCTGGTATGGGGAGTCAGAGAGGACTTCCTTGACTAAATATTTGAGCTGAGTTCTAAAAGATAAATAGGAATTCATGGATAGGCATGGGGTTCTAGAGAATAGAAGATGGGAGATTGTGAAGGGAGGAAAGAAGAGCAGTAGAAAAGTATCTGAGTAGAAATGGAATATGGTGTATGTATAAATTTGAAAGAAGACCATGTGACTGGAATTCAGAAAGCCCATTGATGATTTTTAATGATGCTGATAAAGGGTAAAGCAATCCAAACACATTTACTTTCTTAAAAGATTATGTTGGCTCCTGTTCTACAGCAAGATGGTATAGAATTCTTTATTCAGTGCTCCTCTATAAATACAACAAAATACCCAGGAAATTGTCCATTAGACAACGAAGAAAGAACTCTGAAAGTAAGCTGAAAAGATGGTCAACAGCACTGGCTAGGAAGGAAGAAAGAAGGCAGACTGCTGAGAACAGAACTTGAGGACATGAGGACTGGCTACGTGGTGAAATTTCCTAGATTTTCCTTTTATCTCCTGTATGCTCCTAGACTGGGCACAGGAGAGGTCTAAAGCCCAGAACCACCCACAGGCATAGGCAAAACAAAAACGACCCAAAAGAAAAGCTTGCCCTTTCTGGCCGAGGACTGGAGAAGGAAAGCATGACAGACAAAGTGGAGAGTCGTAATCCTTATTCTACAATCTGGACCTGGCAGTGGTTCAATCCACTGGCAGCATCAATAGCAAGAAGGCCCAACCACCCCAGTCCTCACTGCCCCACCGAGCTTCCAGTGGCAGTCCTGTCCATGGCAGGGGCATCAGCAGCAGCTGCCTGTGTCTCCCTGCCATTCACTCAGGATCATAGGAGGGCCAGACCCAATGGCTTCCACTCTCCTATCCCAATGCCAAAGCTGGTCCAGTGACACCAGGTGGACAAGGGGAGGGCCTTCTATACCTGTAGATGGCACCAGCAGGGACTAAGTTGGGGTGGCTTAAACAACAGATTTTTTTTTTCTTACAGTGCTGGAGGCTAAAAATCCAAGAATGAAGTACCAGCAGTATTCTGTGAAGAACACATGAGTGGTTGCTAGGGATTCAATACAGGGGAGGGGACGGGTATGGTTATACAGGGGTAACATGAGGGAGTCTTGTGATGGTACAGTCTAGTATTTTGACCATGGTGGTGGTTACAGAAAGCTTACACATGTGATAAAATTGCGTAGAACTACACACACACACACACACACACACACACACAACTGCATGAATAACTGGTGAAGTCTGAATTAATTCTATGGACTATATCAATGTCAACTTCTTGTTTTTGATATTATACTCTAGTTGTGTAAGGAGTTAGCATTGAGGGAGGCTGAAGGAAGGATACACAGGACTTCTCTGTACTTTTCTCTATAAGCGCCTATGAATCTATAATCACTTCAAAATAAAAAGTTGAAAAAAAAGATGTTTGGCTTTTATGAGAAAATTGGAACAAAAAGGGCAAGAACAAGTAGAGGAAGACCTGTGGCAGGTTGTTAGGGGAAGATGATGTG
>NW_006788081.1:968672-971060 GCF_000442215.2 Lipotes vexillifer
GTGATGGCAGCAGAGAGGGAAGTAAGTGAACTGATAAAATATTTAAGAAGTGTCTGTATAATATCAATAAGGCATAATAATGATTTAGGTATGAAGGTGATGGAAAAGGAAACACTGAGGTTTCTGACCTGTAATGCTTGTAGAATTTGCTACCACTCGCTGAGACAAGAAATAATCAATGAAAACCCACTTAGAGTAGGTGAATATAACGAATACTATTTGGGACATGTTCATTTTGAAATACCTAGAAAGTATAGTAATGTAAATGTTATTGGTTGAATGTATGGGCCAGTGCTCAGAAGTTAGGGTTAAAATACATAAGCTTGAGTTGTCAGTGGAGAGATGACTATGGGTGTGGCTATCCTAGACTGCCTAAGAAAAGAAAGCGTGGAGTGACAAGAAGACCTAGGATAGAACTTTAGGAAACTACATTGTTTTGAGTTCAAAAAGTAAAGAAAAGAAGGATGAAATTAGAAAAGAAATGAGGAAAAGAGAGGTCAGTAGGATAAGATATCAGAATATATGAATTTAAGTCAGACTGAACTCAGCAAATGTAAGGTCTTAGGATGGTTGCATTACTCTTCAAATCAGGTAGAATTTGAGGAGGATTAAGGAGAAGGTGGGAAATATATCCTCAGTTGGAAAGGAATTGCCCATTCTCTTCTATTTTACTATAAGGCTGTTAGAAAAGAGGCTCTTCATGACTCAACGTGGTTGTCCTGCATTGTATTACACCCAGACGAATGCTGCAACTAGACAGGGGAATGTCTATGCTGCATCTCAAGGTTAGTTTGAACATTTTAAGTAGCACTGCACTGACTCTTTATTGTTTTCCAGGTCCTTCAATAGATTCCTACTTGACTTAAGAAAAACAAGAGAAAACAGGACCTTATTTGGCTATAACTCTTTTTCTTTTCTGGAAGGTCCTAAGTATTCTTTGGACTTTATTCTATAAACAAGACACATATATAAAAACTCATATATAGAAATATGCTCATAAATATATGCCAGTTCTGCAAAGAATTTAAAATATACCAGGCCATACCTAATATAAATATATTAATCAGTCTTCTCATTAGACTCTGTTATACAGAATTTTGGTATTTATTTGATATTTATTGCAGGTAACATCTTTGAAAATTTTTAAAAATTACTATAAATGAAGTCTCATTTTCCCTTATTACACATGATTGCAGCAAATCATATTTCAAACTAAACAATCAATAACTAACTTTTTATGTCAGATTGCAAACAGAGAAACAGAAGCTGACTTTACTCATAAACAAGGGTATTTAATGCAGGAGATTGGTTACACAGGTAATGGAAGTCCAAGGCCACCAAACATTCCTAGGCTGGAGGTTCAACTCGAGAAGATAGTTATTTGACTCCTAGAGCCAGAGTCACTCCATGGAATCTGGAACCCAGTGACCTTGATCAAAAGATGCTGGAGTCACAGAGCTATAGAGCAAAATACTGCACAGGCAAAATAGGAGGAAAGGAACATCTGGCTTTTTCATTTTTTCACCCTCAAATATCTGTGGGTGCCTCCTCTTGGCCAATCCCAGTGAGAAACTAGCTGTTACGGGAGTCAGGGAATTGCAGCCTATAGGGGTCAGCTTTCCTGTGATACAGAAAGCCAAAGAAGGAAGCATCTGAAGGTTAACAGGCCGAGGATAGGCAAAAGTCATGGGAGCAAGCGCTATATTCAACCAACCATATTGTTCCATGTCATGGTATATGTGATCAAAAATTAAGTCATAGAATTCAGAAGCACATGCTTGAGAAGATTTTGGCAAGTATAAAGCAAGAGATACAAGCTTTAGAAAAGTCAGATGAGTATTTCATCCAACAAATGTTTTGAGTAACTTTAGTGATTCTAATTTTAGAACCTGTAAATACAACAAATAAGTAAAGAATAAATAGTAAACAGTAAACAATAAAGAGGAAACAAGACAGAGAATTTTGCTGTTTTGCAGATAGTAAAGCCTTTATGGGTATTTATTTTGATATACTCTGATTTAAATCATACATTACCCTGGAGCTGATTTCAGCTTCAACATTCAATTTATTGATCGTTAGGCTCATGTTCACAGATGCATTCCAACCAAATTGCATCCGTGGCTTGCATTTACAAAGGCAGTGAGTAGGAGAGGAAGAGAGAGCATTGACAGCTAACAGCGTGGTCCTTCTGTGCCTTCTCTACGCTATTCAAAAGGTAAAGCTGTCGGGCTTCCCTGGTGGCGCAGTGCTTGAGAGTCCGCCTGCCGATGCAGGAGACGCGGGTTCGTGCCCCGTGTCGGGAAGATCCCACATGCCGCGGAGCGGCTGGGCCCGTGAGCCATGGCCGCTGAGCCTGCGCGTCCGGAGCCTGTGCTCCGCAAATGGGAG
>NW_006788081.1:971305-982334 GCF_000442215.2 Lipotes vexillifer
AAAAAAAAAAAAGGTAAAGCTGTTAGCACAGCATTTCTCTTATTCTACTCTCGCCCGTAAGCCTTCTCCTCACAATTTTATGACTTCTCTTTTTGGTCTGTCTTCAATGTTTATTATAATGATTCTACTCCTATAAATATTTTTTGGTACTCAGTGTATATTCTTTTGATGAATATATCATTTTGCTAAAATAGAATCATTAGTACTGTACCATTTTTTACTTACCAATATATTTTGGATATCCTTGCATGATACTTTTAAACAGATAAAGATATAGATATGTATATATAATTATATAAAAGTATATATATGTAAATATATACCATAACAATTTTGATGACTGCATAGTTTTCCATTGTATAGATGTGTTGTCATTTAATGAAATCACTGTTAAGTTTTGGTTCTAATTTTTTGAAATTTTTGGAACAATGTGATGAGTGTCTCTAATCCTGTATGTTTTCTCACTTGTTAAGTTATTGCTGAGAATAAATTCCCAGAGTTGTAACTGTTAAGTCAAGGGTTTTTTTTTGTTTTGTTTTGTTTTTTTTTTCTTTTGCAGTACGCGGGCCTCTCACTGTTGTGGCCTCTCCCGTTGCGGAGCACAGGCTCCGGACGCACAGGCTCAGCGGCCATGGCTCACGGGCCCAGCCGCTCCGCGGCATGTGGGATCTTCCCGGACCGGGGCACGAACCCGCGTCCCCTGCATTGGCAGGCGGACTCTCAACCACCGCGCCACCAGGGAAGCCCAGTCAAGGGGTTTTATTAGTCAATTTAGTCTACATTTTTCCATAGTAACAAACAACCTGAAAGATGTCAGTGACTTAAAACAGTTTTCTCTCTTGTTCTCTCAGACTGAGGGTAGCCTCTATCTGGGATTTGTAGGGAGAAAAGAGATTGATAACTACAAGCTGATTTGGAAAACTTCTGGTCAGAAATATCCCACATTATTACAACTCACAATTCATTATCCAGAGCCTGTGCCAGAATAAATTGAAAAGGATAGAAAAGCAAAATCCTCCTGCAGAAATGAGCTCTAAAGTATAATCCCAGGGGAAGAGAAGCAAGAATTTTGAACAACAATATACCAGAGGTGCCTATAACAATACATACTGCTATGATCGCTACTATTATTGTAAAAAAAAGGGGGGGGCATGGATAAATAGAAAACAAAGATTCTGAAAGAGAAAGAATATCAAACGTCCCAATCAATTCCTAGCAGATAATTTAAAGCCACATTATGGAGAAGTAATATGGATGAAAGACCCTGTAGATACAAATAACACAGGATAATCATGTCCATTTCCACTTGGCAAACAAACTCTCTCCAAAATATGACCACCACATATTTCCATCCCCACCATTGGATGACCACAAGCCATAGTCACTGGCTTCTCATCCAAATTTGTTCAGAAGAGATTTGTGTGCAATAGAATTTAACCATGAAATGAGAGGCTTTGTATCAAATAAACCAAACTAACAACCTACTGATATGTTTGGATTTATAGCTTCAAGTTACATTTTTACTCTTGAAAAGATTTGGCGGTAACGTCAGAGTAAACTAGGTAAGATTGTTAAAATAATTGACAATTGATAGCCACAACTGTAGGTAGAGACATCTGATCAGTAGAGGATAATTAAATTGGCTACAGTTTAAAGCTAACCACTCTGGAGAAAGAAATTTTCCTATTTACATTTCAAAGGCTAACACAGAGATGCACAGAGAAAGAAATAGTGAAAAAGAGAGATGCGGGGGTTTTAGACTTATGTTAACAACTTGGCTGTTAATCCAATATGGCCACAGTTGTCGCTGTAATAGAAGGCAGCATAAATTTTGATTAATAGGAGACGACGTATTTTCACATTAAAGTAACCAACAGGAAAGCTCTCTTCAAGTCTGTGAAGTGTTATGTTGAGAAAGAGGTGCTTAACCAAGAACAGGTGTGTGGATGACATACTCAAGGACATCCTTTTGATTGATTGGTTTTTGCTTATAAACCATATCTAAACCCTCTGAGAGCAGATTAATACACAGCTCCCAAATCATTCTCTAGGCAGCCACTTCCAAGTACATTGCTTCCTACAGGTCAGAGGTTAGAGAAGCCTAATTTTTCACTCCTTATCCCCTTTGGGTTCCAACTACTAAAGGACACATGCAAGGGTCTAAGTGAGGATTGTCTAGGTAATCAACTGTCTAAAGCTGTAGCAGGAACCATGTTTTCTTGTATTGCTAGAGTGGAAAATACAGTGGGAGTTCCATTTCCCCTCCTAAATACAACTAACTCCCCAGTTGCAGTCATAGAAGCCTGAGACAGCCATAGATCTTCAAAACAGAAGGATTTAGATGGGTCAGACATCTAAATATGTCACTGTAGTTTTCTATTTGATAATTGGAAATAGAGAAAAACAGCTGATTCTGCTTGAGAGCAAGCTGGTATGTGTGTGTCTGTCTGCGTGTGTGTGTGTGTGTGTGAGTGAGAGAGAGAGAGAGAGAGAGAGACAGAAAGGATAAGGAGTGAGAGGAAGACACAACAGTGAAGACAGAAAGGAAGCCGGAGATAATAACAAAGGGAGGAAAAGTTTTCTATTCCTGATTGAGCGATGAGGGTGAAGAGGAAGATAAGAATTTTACCCAGTACAGTTCTTCATGAGGTTGGAGAGCAAGTTTCCTTGTGAACATAGGGCAACAGGATTTCCCATAGTAGAAGTTTCAATATCCAGAATCACTTTATTCTTGAAAGAGTGAACACGTTGTTCTAGAAAAATATTCAGTGAGAACTTAGTAGTGTCACTTGTGGAAGAGTCACTTGTATCACAGTAATATATACTAATGGCACCAGATCACAATTTCATTTCCATATCTAGGTCCAAAGAGAGCTGTTTCCACAAATGTAGGAAATTAGTATTCCAGCCAGCCCTCTCTTTCAGACCATATTAAACAGCATGTTGAAAGCTCTTTGGGAGAAGCAGAGACTGAAAATCTGACAACATAATTTGAATAAGGGAATAGTAACTGAATTATTTACTTCTTCCAGTTACAATTAAAGTTTGTGAAGTAAAAGTGACACTCCATGTTCCTTGATGATTAACCACATTGCACACCTGTTAGTTCTTTGACATCTTTGTTAGGAGATCCACAAACTATTGTTACCCTGAACATAACAACACTGGGCAGAACCACCTGAGAAATCAAAAAGTCACCACCACAGCATCATTCAAGTTGATGCTTCCAATGTGCAAGCTGTCACTAGAGGCTGGAATGAGTTAGGAATGGGGGGCCACCACTAATCGTGTCCCTCCTAAAATGCATACTTTGCCCAGGCTTGAGAAAAACCATAGTGACAGTTAAAAGTCACTGCTAACGCCATTGAACCATTTTTTTGGTTACTTACATAGTACCCCTTAGCGATATTACAGGTCCATTTGGAGGTATACTGGGAAATTTATTTGTACCAAATCCACCATCTTTTCTTTCATCATCTGATACTTGCTAAAACTACTAGATAAAGAATCGATACAATTTGACATGAATTTATTGAATGTTACTGAATACCTATTACTGTGTCAGGTTTTTTGGTGATTAGAAAGCGATACAAGGATTATTCCTGCAGAAGAAAAGACCTCTCATGGTATCAGATATTTAAAGAAAATTTAGCTATTATTTAGGCAGATGGATCAACACTGTAAAAATGAGAATTGATGAGTCAGCTCCTTAGATGCCAAACAAGACCACTCTTATATGTTCTCACAAGAGCTGCAGAACAAGCTATATGGAAATCCATTACCAAATGTGCAGGAGTTTCCCTGTCATTGGTGAATTTGTAAAGCTACTTTACAAAAGAACAATTTCTCACCATCTCTAATCATCAATTTTCACATCTAAGTTAAAGGGAGATGCAGAGAGGTGTTTCTAGTAGGATGTCATGCCTCCAAACTCTTGTTCGTCTTAGTTCCTGGAGGAGGACAAACCCATATAACTCAAGTCACAAGAAAACTTTCACAAACCCTAATACCCAAGAGGCAAGCATCAGAAGAGACAAAGCCACATAGAAAAGTCTGAGTATACCTAGAAGAAAATAACTGAACAGCAGTTAGAAAAGGAGTATACTCATTCTTAGAAACTCCATTATAGAGTGTTCTATCAAATAATCAATGTAGTATATGCAGTGCTTGATAGCTGAGCTCTGGAATCAGAATGCAATAGTTTAAACCTAAGCTTTATCTCCTACGCTGTGTATAGTCTTTTCTTTTTTTTTTTAACATCTTTATTGGGGTATAATTGCTTTACAATGGTGTGTTAGTTTCTGCTTTATAACAGAGTGAGTCAGTTATACATCTACATATGTTCCCATATCTCTTCCCTCTTTGTCTCCCTCCCTCCCCCCCTCCCTATGCCACCCCTCCAGACAGCCACAAAGAACCGAGCCGGTTTCCCTGTGCCATGCGGCTGCTTCCCACTGGCTATCTACCTTACGTTTGTTAGTATATATATGTCCATGTCTCTCTCTCGCCCTAACACACCTCACCCTTCCCCCTCCCCATATCCTCAAGTCTGTTCTCCAGTAGGTCTCTGTCTTTATTCCTGTTTTACCCCTAGGTTCTTCATAACATTTTTTTTTTCTTAAATTCCATATATATGTGTTAGCATACGGTATTTGTCCTTCTCTTTCTGACTTACTTCACTCCGTATGACAGACTCTAGATCTATCCACCTCATTACAAATAGCTCAATTTCGTTTCTTTTTATGGCTGAGTAATATTCCATTGTATATATGTGCCACATCTTCTTTATCCATTCATCCGACGGCGGGCACTTAGGTTGTTTCCATCTCCGGGCTATTGTAAATAGAGCTGCAATGAACATTTTGGTACATGACTCTTTCTGAATTCTGGTTTCCTCAGGGTATATACCTAGTAGTGGGATTGCTGGGTCATATGGTAGTTCTATTTGTAGTTTTTTAAGGAACCTCCATACTGTTCTCCATAGTGGCTGAACCAATTCACATTCCCACCAGCAGTGCAAGAGTGTTCCCTTTTCTCCACACCCTCTCCAGCATTTATTGTTTCTAGATTTTTTGATGATGGCCATTCTGACTGGTGTGAGATGATATCTCATTGTAGTTTTGATTTGCATTTCTCTAATGATTAATGATGTTGAGCATTCTTTCATGTGTTTGTTGGCAGTCTGTATATCTTCTTTGGAGAAATGTCTATTTAGGTCTTCTGCCCATTTTTGGATTGGGTTGTTTATTTTTTTGTTATTGAGCTGCATGAGCTGCCTGTAAATTTTAGAGATTAATCCTTTGTCAGTTGATTCATTTGCAAATATTTTCTCCCATTCTGAGGGCTGTCTTTTGGTCTTGTTTATGGTTTCCTTTGCTGTGCAAAAGCTTTGAAGTTTCATTAGGTCCCATTTGTTTATTTTTGTTTTTATCTCCATTACTCTAGGAGATGGGTCAAGAAGGATCTTGCTGTGATTTATGTCATAGAGTGTTCTGCCTATGTTTTCCTCTAAGAGTTTGATAGTTTCTGGCCTTACATTTAGGTCTTTAATCCATTTTGAGCTTATTTTTGTGTATGGTGTTAGGGAGTGATCTAATCTCATACTTTTACATGTACCTATCCAATTTTCCCAGCACCACTTATTGAAGAGGCTGTCCTTTCTCCACTGTATATTCCTGCCACCTTTATCAAAGATAAGGTGACCATATGTGCATGGGTTTATCTCTGGGCTTTCTATCCTATTCCATTGATCTATCTTTCTGTTTTTGTGCCAGTACCATACTGTCTTGATTACTGTAGCTTTGTAGTATAGTCTGAAGTCAGGCAGCCTGATTCCTCCAGCTCCATTTTTTGTTCTCAAGATTGCTTTGGCTATTCGGGGTCTTTTGTGTTTCCATACAAATTGTGAAATTTTTTGTTCTAGTTCTGTGAAAAATGCCAGTGGTAGTTTGATAGGGATTGCATTGAATCTATAGATTGCTTTGGGAAGTAGAGTCATTTTCACAATGTTGATTCTTCCAATCCAAGAACATGGTATATCTCTCCATCTGTTTGTATCATCTTTAATTTCTTTCATCAGTGTCTTATAATTTTCTGCATACAGGTCTTTTGTCTCCTTAGGTAGGTTTATTCCTAGATATTTTATTCTTTTTGTTGCAATGGTAAATGGGAGTGTTTTCTTGATTTCACTTTCAGATTTTTCATCATTAGTATATAGGAATGCCAGAGATTTCTGTGCATTAATTTTGTATCCTGCTACTTTACCAAATTCATTGATTAGCTCTAGTAGTTTTCTGGTAGCATCTTTAGGATTCTCTATGTATAGTATCATGTCATCTGCAAACAGTGACAGCTTTACTTCTTCTTTTCCGATTTGGATTCCTTTTATTTCCTTTTCTTCTCTGATTGCTGTGGCTAAAACTTCCAAAACTATGTTGAATAAGAGTGGTGAGAGTGGGCAACCTTGTCTTGTTCCTGACCTTAGTGGAAATGCTTTCAGTTTTTCGCCATTGAGGATGATGTTGGCTGTGGGCTTGTCATATACGGCCTTTATTATATTGAGGAAAGTTCCCTCTACACCTACTTTCTGCAGGGTTTTTATCATAAATGGGTGTTGAATTTTGTCAAAAGCTTTCTCTGCATCTATTGAGATGATCATATGGTTTTTCTCCTTCAATTTGTTAATATGGTTAATCACATTGATAGATTTGCGTATATTGAAGAATCCTTGCATTCCTGGAATAAACCCCACTTGATCATGGTGTATGATCCTTTTAATGTGCTGTTGGATTCTGTTTGCTAGTATTTTGTTGAGGATTTTTGCATCTATGTTCATCAGTGATATTGGCCTGTAGTTTTCTTTCTTTGTGACATCCTTGTCTGGTTTTGGTATCAAGGTGATGGTGGCCTCGTAGAATGAGTTTGGGAGTGTTCCTCCCTCTGCTATATTTTGGAAGAGTTTGAGAAGAATAGGTGTTAGCTCTTCTCTAAATGTTTGATAGAATTCGCCTGTGAAGCCATCTGGTCCTGGGCTTTTGTTTGTTGGAAGATTTTTAATCACAGTTTCAATTTCAGTGTTTGTGATTGGTCTGTTCATATTTTCTATTTCTTCCTGATTCAGTCTTGGCAGTTTGTGCATTTCTAAGAATTTGTCCATTTCTTCCAGATTGTCCATTTTATTGGCATAGAGTTGCTTGTAGTAATCCCTCATGATTTTTTGTATTTCTGCAGTGTCAGTTGTTACTTCTCCTTTTTCATTTCTGATTCTATTGATTTGAGTCTTCTCCCTTATTTTCTTGATGAGTCTGGCTAATGGTTTATCAATTTTGTTAATCTTCTCAAAGAACCAGCTTTTAGTTTTATTGATCTTTGCTATTGTTTCCTTCATTTCTTTTTCATTTATTTCTGATCTGATTTTTATGATTTCTTTCCTTCTGCTAACTCTGGGGTTTTTTTGTTCTTCTTTCTCTAATTGCTTGAGGTGCAAGGTTAGGTTGTTTATTCGAGATGTTTCCTGCTTCTTAAGGTGGGCTTGTATTGCTATAAACTTCCCTCTTAGAACTGCTTTTGCTGCATCCCATAGGTTTTGGGTCGTTGTATCTCCATTGTCATTTGTTTCTAGGTATTTTTTAATTTCCTCTTTGATTTCTTCAGTGATCACTTCGTTACTAAGTAGTGTATTGTTTAGCCTCCATGTGTTTGTATTTTTTACTGCTCTTTTCCTATAATTGATATCTAATCTCATGGCGTTGTGGTCGGAAAAGATACTTGATATAATTTCAATTTTCTTAAATTTACCAAGGCTTGATTTGTGACCCAAGATATGATCTATCCTGGAGAATGTTCCATGAGCACTTGAGAAAAATGTGTATTCTGTTGTTTTTGGATGGAGTGTCCTATAAATATCAATTAAGTCCATCCTGTTTAATGTATCATTTAAAGCTTGTGTTTCCTTATTTATTTTCATTTTGGATGATCTGTCCATTGGTGAAAGTGGGGTGTTGAAGTCCCCTACTATGAATGTGTTACTGTCGATTTCCCCTTTTATGGCTGCTAGTTTTTGCCTTATGTATTGAGGTGCTCCTATGTTGGGTGCATAAATATTTACAATTGTTATATCTTCTTCTTGGATCGATCCCTTAATCATTATGTAGTGTCCTTCTTTGTCTCTTCTGATAGTCCTTATTTTAAAGTCTATTTTGTCTGATATGAGAATTGCTACTCCAGCTTTCTTTTGGTTTCCATTTGCATGGAATATCTTTTTCCATCCCCTTACTTTCAGTCTGTATGTGTCTCTAGGTCTGAAGTGGGTCTCTTGTAGACAGCATATATATGGGTCTTGTTTTTGTATCCATTCAGCCAATCTGTGTCTTTTGGTGGGAGCATTTAGTCCATTTACATTTAAGGTAATTATCGATATGTATGTTCCTATTCCCATTTTCTAAATTGTTTTGGGTTCGTTATTATAGGACTTTTCCTTCTCTTGTGTTTTTGTCTAGAGAAGTTCCTTTAGCATTTGTTGTAAAGCTGGTTTGGTGGTGCTGAACTCTCTCAGCTTTTGCTTGTCTGTAAAGGTTTTAATTTCTCCATCAAATCTGAATGAGATCCTTGCTGGGTAGAGTAATCTTGGTTGCAGGTTTTTCTCCTTCATCACTTTCAGTATGTCCTGCCACTCCCTTCTGGCTTGTAGAGTTTCTGCTGAGAGATCAGCTGTTAACCTTATGGGGATTCCCTTGTGTGTTATTTGTTGTTTTTCCCTTGCTGCTTTTAATATGCTTTCTTTGTATTTAGTTTTTGACAGTTTGATTAATATGTGTCTTGGCGTATTTCTCCTTGAATTTATCCTGTATGGGACTCT
The DNA here is from genome assembly GCF_000442215.2 of Lipotes vexillifer. NCBI lineage: Eukaryota > Metazoa > Chordata > Mammalia > Artiodactyla > Lipotidae > Lipotes > Lipotes vexillifer. The sequence continues at coordinate 980,163 of NW_006788081.1, forward strand.
CTGTGCTTCCTGGACTTGATTAACGATTTCCTTTCCCATATTAGGGAAGTTTTCAACTATAATCTCTTCAAATATTTTCTCAGTCCCTTTCTTTTTCTCTTCTTCTTCTGGAACCCCTATAATTCGAATGTTGGTGCGTTTAATGTTGTCCCAGAGGTCTCTGAGACTGTCCTCAGTTCTTTTCATTCTTTTTTCTTTATTCTGCTCTGCAGTAGTTATTTCCACTATTTTATCTTCCAGGTCACTTATCCGTTCTTCTGCCTCATTTATTCTGCTATTGATCCCATCTAGAGTATTTTTCATTTCATTTATTGTGTTGTTCATCATTGTCTGTTTCATCTTTATTTCTTCTAGGTCCTTGTTAACTGCTTCTTGCATTTTGTCCATTCTATTTCCAAGATTTTGGATCATCTTTACTATCATTATTCTGAACTCTTTTTCAGGTAGACTGCCTATTTCCTCTTCATTTGTTAGGTCTGGTGGGTTTTTATCCTGCTCCTTCATCTGCTGTGTGTTTTTCTGTCTTCTCATTTTGCTTATCTTACTGTGATTGGGTTCACCTTTTTGCAGGCTGCAAGTTCGTAGCTCCCGTTGTTTTTGATGTCTGTCTCCAGTGGCTAAGGTTGGTTCAGTGCGTTGTGTAGGCTTCCTGGTGGAGGGGACTAGTGGCTGTGTTGTGGTGTATGAGGCTAGATCTTGTCTCTCTAGTGGGCAGGTCCACGTCTGGTGGTGTGTTTTGGGGTGTCTGTGGACTTATTATGATTTTAGGCAGCCTCTCTGCTAGTGGGTGGGGTTGTGTTCCTGTTTTGCTATATGGTTGGCATAGGTTGTCCAGCACTGTAGCTTGCTGGTCGTTGAGCGAAGCTGGGTGCTGGTGTTGAGATGGAGATCTCTGGGAGATTTTCGCCGTTTGATATTATGTGGGGCTGGGAGGTCTCTTCTTGACGAGTGTTCTGAAGTTGGCTCTCCCACCTCAGAGGCAGAGTCCTGACTCCTGGCTGGAGCAGCAAGAGCCTTTCATCCACTCGGCTCAGAATAAAAGGGAGAGAAAGTAGAGAGAATTAGTATAAGTAGGAGGAAATAGGAAAGAAAGAAAGAAAGAAAGAAAGAGAGGAGGGAAGGAAGGAAGGAGGGAAGGAAGAAAGAAAGAAAGAAGAAAAGAAAGGAAGAAGGCAAGAAGGAAAGAAAGGAGGGAGGGAGGGAGGAGGGAAGGAAGGAAGGAATGAGGGAAGGAAGGAAAAAATACAGAAAGAAAGAAGATACAGTAAAATAAAATAAAGTATAATAAAGTTATTGAATTAAAAAAATAATTATTTAGAGGAAAAAAAAAAGGGAAGGATAGAACCTTAGGACAAATGGTGGAAGCAAAGTTATAGAGACAAAATCTTACATAGAAGCATACACATATACCCTCACAAAAAGAGGTAAAGTGGAAAAAATCATAAAACTTGCTCTCCAAGTCCACCTCCTCAATTTGGGACGATTCGTTGTCTCAAAAAGGGAAGGAAGGAAGGAAAGATAGAAAGAAGGTAAAGTATAACAGAGTTCTTTAAATTAAAATTAATTATTAAGAAAAAAATTAAAAAAAAAAATGGTCGGATAGAACGCTGGGACAAATGGTGGAAGCAAACCTATACAGACAAGATCTCACACAGAAGCATACACATACACATTCACAAAAAGAGGAAAAGGGGAAAAAATCATAGATCTTGCTCTAGAAGTCCGCCTCCTCAATTTGGGATGATTCGCTGTCTATTCATGTATTCCACAGAGGCAGGGTACATCAAATTGATTGTGTAGCTTTAATCCGCTGTTTCTGAGGCTGCTGGGAGAGATTTCCCTTTTTCTTCTTTGTTCTCACAGCTCACAGGGGCTCAGCTTTCGACTTGGCCCTGCCTCTGCGTGTAGGTCGCTGGAGGGCGTCTGCTTTTTGCTCAGACAGGACGGCGTTAAAGGAGCCGCTGACTCGGGGGCTCTGGCGCTCTCAGGCCGGGGGCAGGGAGGGGCACGGAGTGCGGAGCGGTCCTGCGGCGGCAGAAGTCGGCGTGACGTTGCCCCAGCCTGAGGCCCGCCGTGTGTTCTCCCTGAGAAATTGTCCCTGGATCCCGGGAACCTGGCAGTGGCGGGCTGCACAGGCTCCCCGGAAGAGGGGTGGGGGCAGTGACCTGTGCT
>NW_006788081.1:983912-1071932 GCF_000442215.2 Lipotes vexillifer
CGGCTCTGAAGCTCCCCGCTCCGCCTCACGTTGTCTCTGCCCGCGAAGGGGCTTCCTAGTGTGTGGAGACCTTTCCTCCTTCACAGCTCCCTCCCACTGGTGCAGGTGCCGTCCCTATTCTATTGTCTCTGTTTTTAATTAATTTTTTCTTTTGCCCTACCCAGATACGTGGGGAGTTTCTTGCCTTTTGGGAGGTCTGAGGTCTTCTGCCAGCATTCAGTAGGTGTTCTGTAGGAGTTGTTCCACATGTAGATGTATTTCTGGTGTATTTGTGGGGAGGAAGGTGATCTCCGCGTCTTACTCCTCCGCCATCTTTCCACCGCCCCTCTGCTTAGTTCTGTGTATAGTCTTAAACTAATATTTTCTGTTGGTTCTCTTCTCTCTAAAATCAGAATAAACAATATCAAACTAGAAGATTGGCAGATTAAAAGAGTGAATCCATAGCCTGGCTATAGGAGTATAATAGCACTTAGAAATTGAATAAAATGATGATACAAATATCTTCTTGTCTAGATTACTAGCTGCTCAATTGAAGGAACTATACCTTTTTTAATTTTTGCGTTCCAGGGCCAAGCATCACAGCTATAGAGCACAGCTGGTGCTCTATAGATGTTTTTAAAATGAATGAATGATGTATTTATACAATTACATGCAATATAGGTGACAAAATACAGTGACTTCAGTGAAAATGTAAAGAAACCCAACTTACTTTATTTTTTCCATTATTAATTAACATCCTAGGACCAATCCAGGTTTTTACTTTTTATGAAATATGGTTAATTTGACATACACAGAAATTTGAAGAGAAATATAGTCAGTCAAACTCTCTGGGTAGGACATCTGATCATAAGAGTGACTGTGGTAGGCTGAAAAAAAAATGGCTTCTTAAAGATATATCCACTTCCTGATCCCTGAAACCTATGAATAGTATGTGACAAGAGAGTGAATATTACCTTATATGGTAGACAATGTGATTAAATTAAAGATCTTGAGATAAGGAATTTATCCTGGATTACCCAGGTGAGTTCTAAATGCCAGCGCAATTATCCTTATAAGAGAGGCACAGAGTAAAGTTAAATACAAACAAAGAAGAGGCAACATGAGATGAAGGAGGGGTTGGAGTGATACAACCACAAACCAGGAAATGCTGAGCATCTACCAGAAGCTAGAAGAAGCAGGACTGGGTTTCTTCCCAGAGACTCTGTAGAGGGTACAGCTCTGATAACACCCTGATTTCAGACTTCTGGCTTCCAGAACTAAGAGAGAATTCCTCAGCCCTAGTAAACCAACACACACACACACACACACACACACACACACACACACACACACACACACACAAATTCCGGGGGCTTATGTTTGAAAATACTTCCTCTATATCTGATATATGGATAAAAAGGGATTCTCTAGGACTCAAGTGTTCCTGAAATGCTGCTAAGAGCTGAGAAATTCTGGATATAAAGACTGTTTATAATTTATCTCCATCCTGTTCAACCCTGGGAAGGAAGTATGGAGACTTGTCCATGGTGAACACACAGGGTTTGAGAATAACGGGAAGAAAAAAACACAAACTTACATGGAATTTTTAAAATGTACTTAGGATTTTACAGAGGCATGTATAAAAAATCTGGAACTGATTTTCTTAGACAGTGGTTCTTGACACTTAACCAAGTCACGAGTAGAGATTTTCTAAATTACACACTTAATGAATTAGAATCTCTGGGAAATGGGGCCTAGTCCTTTGTGGTTCCAGAGGTAGGAGTCTGGTAAAAGAACAGTAGCTATTCCTTTGATTGTTGGAAATAATTATCTTTATATGTCCTTAGCTATAGAAAGTCAACTCTAAAAGTGAGTGCCCTAGAGAAACAGGATGGAAAAGAACAAATTGTATCATGAAATTTCAGTGCCATGCCATCTACCTTTACTTGGAAACCAAGTACAGGCTCAAGTACAGAATATTCTGTTAGTCATCTCAAACAAAGTTGTGAGTCTCATTAATTTCTCATTTTAGTCCTTCAAAATATAGTATAACTTTCTTTCTAACCAGAGAATATGAGAAGTTACGGTTAATTGAGAAAAGAAAAATAGAAGTACCCTTAACTCCTAACAAGAGCCTCTTATCTTTGACCAGACTGAATAAAAAACTTCACTTTCCTTTTATTCATGATTACAAATGTAGGAGAAAACTTCTTTTGTTCATCTGCCATGTTCTATTTCAAATCAACAGATACACAATTGAGACACTTTTTGTTTTGTTGGTATTAAACAAACTGACAAAATGTATCTTCACTGTTCAGCTCTAACAATGAATTGAACAATTTAATCAGTATCTTGAGAAAATTTTCATTTACTAAGCATCTGCCTTGTACACAGTAATCTTGTACCAAAGCTTGGGCTTTGAAATCAAACAGAACTGGGTTCAAATCCTGGCCCATCCATTTGATAGATTTGTGACTTTGAACAAGTTGCTAAGATATCTAAACTTTTGTTTCTTTTCCATAAAGTGAGATTATTAAATCTCCTTTATTAAAGAAATTATGGGTATAAAGCACCTAGTGTGTAATAAGCACTGAGTCAATCTAAGTTCTTGTTCTTGTTATGAGCTAAATGAACATAAATCTAATCACTCTTCCAAGATGATAGTGGTGAAAACTGACAGTCACTGCAAGATAATTAGATAAGCTCAGAGAGGACCTATCCAGGCTAAGGATATTATTATTCTTAGTGTCCATTGCCAGCCTGTTGGAAGAACTGGTCATAAAAGTACTCAGAATGCAAGTTAAATTAAGAATCAGACTCCATAGGACACAGAATTAATATTCAGTTCTGTTGTCTTCTTGGACACCCAACAAGACTGTCACAAAATGAGACAGTGGCTTTTGACCCTAACTGGCTACTTGAGACATATAAACCAATTTTGTTTATAGAATGAATCACCCTCTGGAACTAGTTGATCTTTTAATCTGTAAGCATGAATCATAAAGTCATTTGTAACAATAGTGAAATGAAGACAAAATTTAAAACTCAAGAAGTTCTCTCATACACATATACAAGTCTTCTCTCTAAATAACAGCAATCCTGAAAACCACAATTCCTAACTTGAAAATATCCATTTCCTTATTGGAGGGAAAAATATCGTTATCCATCAGGTAGTAACATGAATATATCTTTCCCTTTCCCTGTAAATCTTTCCCTGCAACTTCCCGTTCCCTGTAATTTCCCTTTCCCTGTAAATATTTTCTCAGCATGATCTTCCTTTAACCAAAAACTAAAATTGTGTTAGCTAATGCAATGAAGTTAGAAAGTACACAGTTCAAACCCCAGATGCATGCTCTTCTCCAAACTATAAAAAAAAAAGGAAACATGTTGGTGCTGAATTATGTACTATCTGTGCCATGAAGAACTTAGTTCTATGGGTAGATGTCCATTCTTTTATAATTTGTTGGAAATTGCAAAGATCAATGAAGAAGGCCAAGAAGGAAAGTGAACACGGATGTAGGATTTTGAGAAAGAGCCCAATGATTTAGAGACAAACAAAACTCATAACAAGAGAAGGCATTTTATAACATGAAATAGGAAATATTATACTTATATCTTTTTATTAATATAGGTAACATAATAAGGATTGTTTGACAAAACTAGCTGGTAGGTTTTGCATTAATTTTATATCTCTACATCTTTAGACTTTAAAAAACACAATTTGCTGTATATACATAGAAGTTAAGAAATCATAGCATCTCCTAGATTTTTATCATAAGATCAGTAATTCAGCTGTGGCTACATCTCCAATAAAACCTAAGCTATGTTATTCCATTACCCTCACCAGAGACAAATAAATCTGTTATGATTAAGCATGAGAACTTTTCATAATAAGCAAGCAGACAAAAGTCAAAGTCTTTACAAATTGGGATCTGACACCATGGCTCCCACCCTTACCTCCTCACCTCTCTGCCATCATCTCCTACCGTCCTCCTCACTCACTCTGCTCACTTTACTCCATGCACATTGGCTTCTTGGTTGCCGCTCAAACATTTGGAACACTCCACTACTTCCCAGTGCTACCGCCCTTGCTGTTGTTTTCCCCTGGGCCACTTTCCTCCCAAATATCTGTATGCTTTGCTTCCTTACCTCCCTGAGGTCCTGACCCAAATATTGTATTCTTTTTTTTTTTTTTTTCTTGGCGCGGTACACGGGCCTCTCACTGTTGTGGCCTCTCCCACCACGGAGCACAAGCTCCAGACGCACAGGCTCAGCGGCCATGGCTCACGGGCCCAGCCGCTCCGCGGCATGTGGAATCTTCCCGGACCCGGGCACAAAGCCGTGTCCCCTGCATCGGCAGGCGGACTCTCAACCACTGCGCCACCTGCGAAGCCCCATTGTATTCTTGATGTCCTGATCACCCTACGTAAAACAGCAATGCACCTTCCCAATAGTTCCCGTTCCTTCTTCTCGGCTCAATTTATCCCTTTCATCCTTATTGTCTGTGAGTTCAATGACATCAGGGATTTTAATCTGTTTTGTTTACTAGCGTTCAAAGAGATTTTGGCACATGGAAGTCATCAAAAATATCTTGGGGCTTCCCTGGTGGCGCAGCGGTTGAGTCCGCCTGCCGATGCAGGGGACACGGGTTCGTGCCCGGGTCTGGGAAGATCCCACGTGCCGCAGAGCGGCTGGGCCCATGAGCCATGGCTGCTGAGCCTGCGTGCCCGGAGCCTGTGTGCCCGGAGCCTGTGCTCCACAACGGGAGAGGCCACAACAGTGAGAGGCCCGCATACCGCCAAAAAAAAAAAAAAAAAAAAAAATCTGTTGAATGAAACAGGTTGCCTAGTTGTGCTTCCAAGTTCAATTGTCTGCATAAAATATTTGAGGTACTCTTACCCTAAACAACAGGTAGGTACAGTGCTGAAACTCAAGGAGGCCTTCAAAGAATGCAGGACAGAGCATGTGTCATATACTTGCAAGCAGAGGTTGGGACTAAGAACAAATTCCATGAGCCTCTGCTGTTGCAGTAAAGATGGGGGTTAGGAGCATCCGCAGCAAGCCCAGAATGGCCTGCAGAGTGTCAGCCCAGGCTCTGATGAGCCAAATATAACACATTTGCACTGAATTTCTGTAGGGCAGCAATTATGGGGTGGTGGAGAGCAGGTTGGACTGGGAGTTTGGAGACCTGGGCTTTTTCTCTGATAAGATGTGAGATTAAGGGCCAATTTCTTAAACTCCTCAGGCCTCAGTTTCCTCTGTTAAACACAGAAGTCAACCAGATGAGTGATTTTAAAACTTTTTTTAAAAGATAGGTAACCGGTACTCCTCTTCCCTGCCTCCCCCCAATGAAATATACAGAAGACTGAAAGCAAAAAGAAGTGAAGCTGTCTAAGGGGATTGTGAGGAGCAGTGAACTGATGTGCTGACTTTCCCCCCTCACCTCCCTTTATCACGACAACACTGAGCCACTTCCATGCAACCCCTGGAGAACACGGGAATGGAGTCTGGAAACCCTGGCTTGGAAGTCACCTCAGACCACATCATTTCAATTGTCTTCTTCTAAAGTAAAGATAGTATTAGCTGGATGGGGAAAGGAGACAAACAATTTATTACAAAAGCAGTCTTAAGCAAAGATCAGAAATGTCCTTCTTAAGCTGCATTACTTCCTACAAGGTATAGCTAGTAAGTTACTGCATCAGTACATTTTCTTATGACCTAGAAGTCTAATGAGCTAGGGTTGGTGAAAGGTGGCATGATGAACTTGAATATCAAAACTCTCTTTTAGGGTGCTACCGCTTACTATGTCTCATGCAAGTTTCTTAATATTCTTTATTTGCACAGCCAGACAATGTCTACCTTATAAGTTGTTTTGAAAATCCAATGAGATGATTTAAGAGAGTTTAGAATAGGACCTGACACACAGCCAGTGCTCAATAAATTGTTCTTATTGGTGTTATTCCTTCTAAAAATATGCTGTGCTATTGTTGGAAATACCACAATAGCCATTACTCCAACATGGCATTGAAGAGGATAGAAAAAGTTACTTACTGAACTAGAAGTTTGGCTAAATTGTGGCTCCAAAATAAGGTAAAACTTTTACTAAGATAGCAAAGAAGACCAAGAGTTAAATAAGGATTTCCATTATCAATATGTAATTCTGCTAATGTCCCTTCCTAAAATATATTTTTATTAATATACTACAGATAGACAGATGGTTATTTTCAGATTTATTAATATATATTAGATACTTTTTTTTTTTTTTTTTTTTTTTTTGCGGTACGCGGGCCTCTCACTGTTGTGAATTAGATACTTTTGAAATACAGAGCCAGAGGTGTCCATATGGCAGCTCACAAAATCCTCCCATATTTTCTCTCTAGGTAACACACACCATAAAGCTAAGAATGTCATACAGAGAAATTTTTGACTTGTTTATCTAAATCCGAAGCTTTGAAGTCAAGTTATATGAAATCATTCTGCATACATAATGCTACTTCGATTCTCTCAAGTTATTTTAATCAATAAACCTATAAGCATTTATTGCATCACTTTAAATCACTTCTGAGTATTAAAACACAGAATAAATTTGTCAGGTATACAACCTAAAAACTACTTGAAGGTGAACGCCTATAGGGTAGATTCTCTATCACATTCACCGTTGTAATCCCTCAAGATCCAGTTTTCCAACTGACTTGAAATTTGAAAAGACTCCAAAGGGAGACTGGTGGTTTCCAGGAAGGGCCTCCAAGTAGCCTTGTAATGTGGTATTTGTTCTGTCATTTCCCATATGCTAAGTCCTTGGCTTCATGGTTCAGAACTCTGACTTTGTCAGTATAATGGGAGAGGTTCATTGCTTAAACACTGTCTTAGATGAACTAGGCTCACAAGAGATGAATGAACAAAATTAGGTTACTTAAGTATTAATCCGCAGTAAGTACTATAGCAACCATGGATCCAGACAACCAGGTTAGCATGACCAGTATATTCTTTCCTTCCAGGCAAACTGGAATATTAGATAGAAAGTTAAATTCTAATCAGAGGGTTGCTTTGAATGCATGGAAATCAGTTGTACATTTCAAACACACAGCATGTAGAGGTTACTCTACATGGAGACATTGAGTAGCTGTGTAAGTTTATCCAGCCTTTGGGTGATAGAACCTTAAGTAGAGTCCACATCTGTTTAACTCCAAAGACTACGCTCTTTTTTAATGAATGTGACACTATATTTGCTGTCATGAGAGATAAAAGAGAAGTATGTTGCCTGCAGAGAGCTTTTAATCTCACTGGGTAGCCAATGCTAATATTCTTGTACTATCAGAAAATAATATAAGGCAATATGTAATTGATGCCCAAGGTTTAGATGGTAATGATGGTAAGAGAAAGTACAATGAAATCCAGAAGAGTCAAGCAAATGCTTCAAAAAGAAGGCAGAACATATTTTGATGAGAACACTAAAGGTATTAAAAATTCTGGCTAGAGATCTGACTATCAAAACCCTTTACTTTTGCTCATGTTTGAGTTCATGACCACTCACATGAAGTCAGAGCAGGAATCAGTTTGGGAATGAAAATTCTTAAACTGTAAGTTTGTTTTTACAAAGGCTCATCTGTATACAGTAAACATTAGTAAAAATGCTATATTGGGATACTGTGGTCTTCCCCAAAATACATGGCATCTATTATCTTTAATGATTAATGAGCAGCAATCAACTTTAGTTGTCTGTATTCTGTTTTTCAATCACAAACCCAGCTGGAAAGCAAAAGGTATGTGTAGTTTTCATTGCAGCAAAGTTATCCTAAAGTAAGAGGTTCTCAATCTGGGAGATTTTGCCCTCCAGGAGCCCTTTGGCATTATATTTGAAGATATTTTTGTTAGTCTCTACTGGGGTGGCAGAAGATGCCACTGGAAAATAGTAAGTCCTGACACCAGGTGAATGATTTTAATTACAAGTCAGGGGGTTCGAGTCCCAGTCCATGGGCTCAAGTCCTAATCTGAGTTTTGGCTGGGTTCAAATCCCATCTGAGGTGCCAACCTGAGACCAGGTGTGCAGTTTCAATTATATTTAAAATTCACATTAAAAGAAAATGTTACCTACATTTTACAGATTTTTAAAAAATAAGGCTCAAAAAAGACATGCAATCTGTTCAAAGTCATGAAATTAGTAATAGGCAGAGTTAGGGTTTGAACTTAGGTCTGTCTGAACCAATAGTGTACAGCCTCTCCAAAGGATAATTTAGAGAGTGATGGGGGTACAGATGGCAGAGGAGATGACCACAGAGACATCATAATTGAAATGTGATCTGATAGAGGCCTTGAGGAAAGTGTCAAGAGGTCATGAAAAAGGATAACTGCAAGAGTACCATCAGCAAGGCAAGTTCTGAATCACTCTTATCTCAAACCATGATTAAAATCTTGATTTTAATGGGAAAAGCCATGAGTTCATTTCACTTGTTGAGTAGCTCAATAGTAAGAGAAGAGATCAGAAAATTAAGCTCTGGCTAAACTGTACTTTATCAGCCTAAGAAGTTGTTACTATTGTTTTTAATGCAAGGCATATAATGGGGTGACAGGGTTAGAAATGATCTGTCCGGTTTTGTAATATCATCCTGTTACTGAAACAACACTAGGCTGGTATAGGCATAAGTATTTTATTAGGATCAATAGAATAATCTCAGGTAGCTAAAATAGTCTAGGCGTCTTTTTTTTAATTTATTAATTTATTTATTTTTGGCTGTGTTGGGTCTTGTTGCTGCGTGCAGGCTTTCTCTAGTTGCAGTGAACGGGAGCTGCTCTTTGTTGCAGTGCGCAGGCTTCTCATTGTGGTGGCTTCTCTTGTTGTGGAGCACAGGCTCTAGGTGCATGGGCTTCAGTAGTTGTGGCATGTGGGCTCAGTAGTTGTGGCTCGTGGGCTCTAGAGCACAGGCTCAGCAGTTGTGGTGCACAGGCCTAGTTGCTCTGCAGCATGTGGGATCTTCCTGGACCAGGGCTGGAACCTGTGTCCCCTGCATTGGCAGGTGGATTCTTAACTACTGCGCCAGGGAAATCTCTAGGCCTCTTAAAAGCTGAAATTATTTTATAGTCAAAAATACCTACAGAGGCATATACTGCAAGTACCTAAGTAATTTATGAGCAAGTCGTTTTATTCAGGTTAAAAAAAACAGAACCAGAAGATCACTGGGAAATTGCCATCAGTCTTTCTGGTTCCACTGATGGTGGAGATTGTAATTAGGTATTTCTCCTGAAGAAATTGTCTTGATAAGTAGATACCTCTCAGAGATAATGTCCACGAATTTAACTTTTGAAGATGGAAAAAGAGTAAGGAAGGAAGCGGCTAAGACACCTAAATATCAACAGAAGGAAAACTAAATTTACCTAAATTGTTATTTGGGAAACAAGGGCACAATCAGTGTGGTCAGTGAGGAAAACCAACAGAGGGATATTACCGAAATGTCCAAAGAAAATTTCTCCCAATAACCACGTGACTCAGCTGTTCCTTAAGCCTGTTGCCAGCACTATAAATAGTTTTTGTTTTTTTTTTTTAATGGAGATGCTTAGTTGTAATTATTTCTGTTTCTGGAAATAGGGGAATACTGTTGGCAATGAAATTCCATGATAATGGACAACGGCAGGTGAGGAGAGACCAAAGAGAAGAAAAGATCCATCAGATCATGCCTGGGGGGAGGAATTAAAATGACATGTTTATGTCATTATCTGCACTGTATATGGAAAAGAAAGGAAAGCTTATTTGAGGGCTCAGATGCATTTTAAACTATATTTACGTTGTTTGGAGGATATAAGTTTGAAGTCCATGTAGTAAAAAAAATCACTCAAGAGGTTAAACACTAAATTAAAATTTACAAATGGAAAAAAGTGAATTTTCAGTTGGATTTTGGGGGTTTTTCTTTCTTTTCATTAAATAGAAATTAACTGGAGCATATACTAATGTCTATAAGTCCAAATCAAGGCCAGCCTTAGAAATATGTGGTACAAATTAAGGAGCTTTGTAAAAATCATCCTCAAAAGAAAATTCTCTATCTGCTTGCCACTGATACAGGAATTCTGTAATTACAGATGTCATCATTTATCTTCACAGAATCTCTAAAAGATTTCTTTTTGAAATGGGAATTTTCCTGAAAGTGACTCACATTATTACCTTTTCATCAGTCATTCACATTACAGAGAGAAAAAGATCCTAAGGAACAGCTACACGAAGGGAATGAAGCTTAGCAAAGGGACAGTATACTGCTTGGGGACAGTATAAATGGAAAAGGGGAAGAGTTGTGGGTTCAACAAGACGAGGAAAATCCTGCAGACTCTGACCAGAACACATGATTTCGTGATCATTTCTTTAAAGTTAATCCTCACTTTTTTTTGTTTGTTTTGTTTTGTTTTTTCTGGAGTCTTCTGGGATTTGTTTGCCTATTCTTCTTCTTTTCCACAACAAAACTTTCTTCCCTGGGATTCCATGTACTTGAGAAATGAGGTTCTGAAGCATAAATTTTCCCTAGATCCTCATGTCCTACAATGAACCTATAAATCCTGTCTGCGTTTGCTAGGGTTTTTTACCTCAAATAACTAATGGGGAAAAGACAGGTTCAGACAATATACCTTGAGGAAGTTACAGAACATAAGAGCTCTATTATTTAATCAGGAGCCTTATCTTCACTGGAATATGACTGGGGCTGAGCCACATAGTATTTTAAGATTGAGACTCAGTCCTGCCCAGACCTTCAACTAATCTAGATAAACCACAAGCAACTATTTCTCAACTTTGTACCAGTAACCCACCACCTTCAATACTTTCCAAAAAGATAACTCATTGTCAACTGTAGAATCAAGGGGAAATTCCAGACCAGTACCAGGCCTCTGCTTTTCCAAACAGAATTTCACATTTAGCCACTTCCTGCCACCTTCTACTTTGTATAAAATAAATGAGAAACAGAATCTACATTCTTAGAATTAAAATGATTGCAAACTTTCTACACAGAATTATTCTCATTCTTTTTTCTACCTTATAAACTGCATTTTAGAATAATGTAAGTTTTTTTGGTCTGTTTTTCAAGTGAAAATTAGCACACGTTGACTAGTACTGGGGACCTGGAATTTTGGAGTGGGATATGATTCCTGTGCTCTTTGGGCTTAGTTCACGATGATCTTATAAAACAATTAAAAAGCACCCCTGCTGTTTCAAGCAAGCAGGTCTGAAGGATTGTCAAGCATTTAACAAGCCCCCCATCATTTGGCACAGGCCTGCTTTCTATTCCCTAATCAGCTCCTCTGCAGAGACCAGCCTGAACCGTGGACACATAGTAGAGAAAGAGAATGGTCACCATTGTCAATCTTCACTGTCTGTAGCTTTCCTGATTTCCCTATTTCTTGGGGACTTGAGGAGAACTTTTAGGTGAAAAAAATACATAAATACATCTGGAAAATTTATAAATCAGAAGTTTTGGTAACGAGAGTGTCATTATCCATGTAATTTCTGGGCTTAGACAAAGGTGGGATTGAAATAGAAGGTCCTGGAAGCTCCACAGTGTACTGGTGTCTGCCCCCCATCCCCATCTCCAGTCTTTTCAACCGAACCCTTCTATTTTGGACCCTAGATTGAGAAATTTTTATAAGTTATGGGCTATTAGCCTCCTCCAAGTGACAATCTATACATACATACATAATTTTTGGCATTGAATGGAAAGTCATATTAGGGGTTTCCAGAACAAAGATCAATGGAGGGAGGAGGAGAAAAAAGATAGACAGTAGATAAAGAAGGGAAATTTCACAGGCGAAGTGAGACTAGCTGAGTTTCACCTCTGTCCATCATAGTTTCTCTGTCAATAAAAGATGTCTACATTTACATGTAGTGGTATGCTGGATCAGTGGTATGCAGGATCTGGCTCAAACCTGCTTCCAAGAGACATGAAAGTGTGCACCTATTCCCAGTTTCAGTTCTCTAATGTCACATTTGCAGTTTGAAATAAGGCATGGTGGGAGTATTCACACCATGGAAATCTGCAAATGTTTCAAATCAGGCTGTTTTATTTTTGGACAGCCAAATTACCAGCACACTGCAAAGTATAATTCATTATAGAGAAAAGTAAATGCAAAAGAATTCCTATCCAATACACATACAGAGCTCATCCTGAAAGGAAGTCTGATGAGTATTATTTTTCTGATTTCCAGCAATGTCTACGTGTGCCTTATTCCCTGGTGACTCCTTGATTAGAAGGATTAACATCACCTAAAAATTCATGAATCAGAAACTCTGGATTGAAAAGCAACAGCAAAACCCTCCAGGGGATTCTGAAGCTTGCTAAAGTTTGAGAACCTCAACCTTGTACATTGCATCTGGAGAATCCCTTTAATCTAGTGGTGTGTGTGTGTGTGTGTGTGTGTGTGTGTGTGTGTGTGTGTGTATGCTGAGGGAACAGCACATGTCAAGGTGTATTATTTAAGGTTTGATTTTAAGGTAGAAGGGACATGAGCAGATATCAAGGCTTATTTGTGGTCTGTTTTTAAGACAGAAAAGATGCAAGCTAATGAGAAAGAAACAGTATTGCGGAAAATACAAAATATATAAGAAAGGACAAGAGTAGTTCAACCAACTTCCTTGAAAGGCAGAAGATGGGACCTAAAATATAGATAATGAAATTAACCATGGACATAAAACAAGGGCACATTTTTCACCAAGACATTAAGTCTCATCCTTTAAAGACTTGCCCCACTCCCACCCCCACCTATCTTTTTAAGGGTACGATGCCTACATCACCTAAAGAAAAATAGCTTTTTTTAAGCAAATGCAAACCTATTCAGGTCTATGAACAACTGGTCTGTTGAATGCTGAGATAACACAAAAAGTTAGTTGGATTCACATGAAAGCTTCTTGTCACAGTCATTATTAAGCAAATTAATTTGATGAGTCATTTCTTCGATATCTGAAGTAGAATAAAATTTATAGAGGGCAAATATGAACCTTGTATAAGAGCTGTCATTTAGTAAATACTTAGTAATTGTGAGCTAGGCATATTATGTGTATTATTTTGTTTCTTCATAATACTTGTACAAGTTGGGTGTTATTAGCTATATTTTACGAATTAACTAAGTAAAGTTCAGAGATATCTAGGTTAATCAATTGCCCATGATTGTGTCATATACTCCTTAGTGTAATGGATGGCAAAGTTTGCATACTCCACTTACTTATTTTTATTGATATTTTTGGCAGAATTGGCAATCTTAAGGAAATGTTTCAAAGTAAATTTTATAAGTTTATAGAATAGAGTCAATATTGGAAAACCCACACAAGGGAGACGCCCACACAATAATTTTCCATGGAAATCATTACAAAAATCTTGATCCTTCCTAGGACATTACAAAGAGTAACTGTGAATCATATTTGATGAAAATATTTTCATATTTACATTGCTCAGGACCTAAAAGTTATAGAAATAAATATCTTACCAGAATTTTATAACCTTTTGGTATGGGGACCAGCATTTAGCAATGTAAAATTGTCAGAGGTTTTTGCAGGCTTTATGCCAAACTCAACCCCTTAATTTGGGCACAAATCAGACTTCTCAATAACTCAAGTAAAATATTTTCAGCAATCTCAGGTTTAACTGCAGCTGGCTTTGTGTTTTTTCTGCCCACTGTGTTTTCATAAAATTATGAGAAAGAACTATTAATGATCACAAGGTAATGTAAGGCCACTGCTTCAGCCACTTTAGTGTGACACTGACCATAATAAACACATAGAAGTATCCCCACTTTCCCCATATTGGCATGTGGTTTACACTGGAGAAACACCAGACTGACCAGATCATATATCTTCTCTGGATCACAGCTCTGCCAACCATCAGGAAGCATATTATTCCCTTCCCTTTTGGGAAGCTGGTTTTTTATCCTCTAAGCATACTTGGTTTCAAAGGAATTATATATTAGTCTAGAGACTGTGACCTTGCCACTACGAATACTTTCCATTCAATACACTAAAACCAGATAGAACCACCCCACTGTATTATTATTAAAAACATATTATTTTAAAATGTATTATTTTTACCTTGGTATACTTCAATGCACAAAGAATAGAAAGGCTTCTCATCTACCTGTGATTTACCTTTTGCCAAATGAATTAAACATGAACTGATACTCGAGGGCTCATTGAAGTTTAACGTGAAATCTAAATTATGACAAAATATTCACCCTCTTTCCCCTGTTACTGGGTTACAGCCTCCATCAGTTTTCCCTTGTTTAAAGTGTTTCCTCCAATTAATCACTTCTAAGGAATAAAGAAGAGACAGATACCAATGCTACAAAAATAAATTCTACCTATTTCCCTTCCCTAGTTTGAAATCACTTGAATTTTGTTAGCAGCCTAAAAAGAGCAGTCTTGTAATTTCTTTACTTTGCACAAGAAAAATTACAAATGTTTGTATATTTGTCTGTGTGTGTGCCTCTATTCTGATGAAAGATGGCAATTCATAAGAACTAGAGCTACAGACATTGTCTAGCCTGGGCCAATCAACTGTCTGCATGTGAGGAAGAGAGATTTTTGTTTAGAATTATAATATTCAGTATTTACTATTATATTTGGTATTTTAGTATTACAATCTCCTGGCATAGTTTTTTAAAATGACATTGTGTGCTAAGTCTTTTATAAGCACTTCAAGTGGATACTGCAAAAGGAATGTTCTTTTTAATATAGTTTTCCCCCGCTATCTGAAAGAAGAGTGTTACTATGAAACCTATCATAAGCCAAAATGGTGTAAGCTGAAGGGTATCACCACTTGCTGAAAATTTTCATTAGGCTATTTCTCTTCTACAAAAGACCTATGTGGGTAGGGTATCGGGGTTTTTTGGTAAAAGCAAAAATACTGGGTGCCCCACCCTAGCATCCCCCTGAGGACCAGCCCTGCCCGACTTGCCTGCCCCATCCAGCTCCTCCAAAATAGTTCCTGCCCTGCTCCACCAGGTAGACTGCCACAGCAAGCACCGGCACCCCTCCAAACTGGCTCTTGTCCACCCCACCTAGTGGGCCACCATGGCTGGCACCAGCACTCCTCCCAAGCATCTCCCTCTCCAGGGGACCTGCTCTGCATACCTGCACACCAAAAACAGTTATGACCAGTCCTCATGGACAGTCATGCTGGGGGCCATCCCCAAACATCAGCATGCCCACAGCAGTTGTAGCCAAGCCACAAGCCAGCTGGGCCAGGGGCCAACCCAACCCACCAGAGTGCCCACATAAATGCAGCCCAGCCACAACAGGCAGGAGCACACAATCCACACAGGGAATACACCTGGAGCACCTGACTCGTGACCAGGGGAGTGTGCCACTGGACCCCACAGGAGTCTTCTACATAAGGCCACTCTTTCAATATTTGGAGACACAGCTGATATACCTAATACATAGAAACAAACACAGAGAGTTAGGCAAAATGAGGAGACAAAAGAATACCTTCCAAATGAAAGAACAAGGTAAAACCTCAGAAAAAGAACTAAATGAAATGGAGATAGCATTTACCAGATAAAGAGTTCAAACAAATAGTTTAAAATATGCTCACTGAACTCAGGAGAATGAATGAACTCAGTGAGAACTGAAAAAAAGAGAAAAAAATTTTTAAAAGAACGAATCAGGAGGAGCTTCAAGATGGCAGAGGAGTAAGACGCGGAGATCACCTTCCTCCCCATAAATACATCAGAAATACATCTACACGTGGAACAACTCCTACAGAACACCTACTGAACGCTGGCAGAAGACCTCAGACCTCCCAAAAGGCAAGAAACCCCCCACGTACCTGGGTAGGGCAAAAGAAAAAGGAAAAAACAGAGACAAAGAATAGGGACGGGACCTGCACCAGTGGGAGGGAGCTGTGAAGGAGGAAAGGTTTCCACACACTAGGAAGCCCCTTCACAGTCGGAGACTGCGGGTGACGGAGTGGGGAAGCTTCAGAGCCGCGGAGGACAGCACAGCAATGGGGTGCGGAGGGCAAAGCTGAGAGATTCACACACAGAGGATCGGTGCTGACCGGCACTCACCAGCCCGAGAGGCTTCTCTGCCCACCCGCCAGGGTGGGTGGGGCTGGGAGCTGAGGCTCGGACTTTGGTCGGAGCGCAGGGAGAGGACTGGGGTTGGCGGCATGAACGCAGCCTGAAGGGGCCTAGTGCGCCACAGCTAGCCGGGAGGGAGTCCGGGAAAGGGTCTGGAGCTGCCGAAGACGCAAGAGACTTTTTCTTGTCTCCTTGTTTCCTGGTGCGCGAGGAGAGGGGATTAAGAGCCCTGCTTAAAGGAGCTCCAGAGACGGGCGCAAGCCGCGGCTAAAAGCACGGACCCCCAGAGACGGGCATGAGACGCTAAGGCTGCTGCTGCCGCCACCAAGAAGCCTCTGTGCAACCACAGGTCACTCTCCACACCTCCGCTCCCAGGGAGCCTGTGCAGCCCGCCACTGCCAGGGTCCCGTGATGCAGGGACAACTTCCCAGGGAGAACGCACAGGGCCCCTCAGGCTGGTGCAACGTCATGCTGGCCTCTGCCGCCGCAGGCTCGCCCCGCATCCGTACCCCTCCCTCCCCCTGGCCTGAGTGAGCCAGAGCCCCCGAATCAGCGGCTCCTTTAACCCCGTCCTGGCTGAGCGAAGAACAGAGGCCCTCAGGCGCCCTACACGCAGAGGCGGGTCTGAATCCAAAGCTGAATCCCAGAAGCTGTGCGAACAAAGAAGAGAAAGGGAAATTTCTCCCAGCAGCCTCAGGAGCAGAGGATTAAATCTCCACAATCAACGTGATGTACCTGCATCTGTGGAATACCTGAATAGACAATGAATCATCCCAAATTGAGGAGGTAGACTTCGGGAGCAACGATATATATATATTTTCCCCTTTTTCTCTTTTTGTGAGGGTGTAGGTTTATCCTTCTATGTGTGATTTTATCTGTATAGCTTTGCTTTTACCATTTGTCCTAGGGTTCTGTCTGTGCGTTTTTTTCTTTTTGTTTTGTTTTTTGTCAGTACAGTTTTCAGTAATTGTTATCATTGGTGAATTTGTTTTTTGGTTTGGTTGCTCTCGTCTTTTTTTATTACTTTAAAAAAATTTTTTTAATAATTATTTTTTATTTTAATAACTTTATTCTATTTTATTTTATGTTATTTTATTTTATCTTCTTCTTTCTTTCTTTTTTTTCTCCCTTTTATTCTGAGCCATGTGGATGACAGGATCTTGGTGCTCGAGCCAGGCATCAGGGCTGTGCCTCTGAGGTGGGAGAGCCAAGTTCAGGACACTGGTCCACAAGAGACTTCCCAGCTCCCCGTAATATCAAACGGTGAAAATCTCCCAGAGATCTCCATCTCAACGCCAAGGCCCAGCTCCACTCAACGACCAGCAAACTACAGTGCTGGACACCCTATGCCAAACAACTAGCAAGAGAAGAACACAGCCACACCCATTAGGAGAGGCTGCCTAAAATCATAATAACTCAACAGACACCCCAAAACACACCACCAGACATGGACCTGCCCACCAGAAAGACAAGATCCAGCCTCATCCACCAGAACACAGACACCAGTCCCCTCCACCAGGAAGCCTACACAACCCACTGAACCAAACTTAGCCACTGAGGACAGAAACCAAAAACAACAGGAACTACGAACCTGCAGCCTGTGAAAAGGACACCCCAAACACAGTAAGTTAAGCAAAATGAGAAGACAGAGAAACACACAGCAGATGAAGGAGCCACCTGACCTAACAAATGAAGAGGAAATAGGCAGTCTCCCTGAAAAAGAAATTCAGAAAAATGATAGTAAAGATGATCCAAAATCGTGGAGTAGAATGGAGAGAATACAAGAAACGTTTAACAAGGACCTAGAAGAACTAAAGAGCAAACAAAGAGTGATGAACAACATAATAAATGAAATTAAAAATTCTCTAGAAAGGATCAATAGCAGAATAATTGAGGCAGAAGAATGGAGAAGTGACCTGGAAGATAAGATAGCGGAAATAACTACTGCAGACCAGAATAAAGAAAAAAGAATGAAAAGAAATGAGGACAGTCTCAGAGACCTCTGGGACAATATTAAACACACCAACATTTGAATTATAGGGGTTCCAGAAGAGGAAGATAAAAAGAAAGTGACTGAGACAATATTTGAAGAGATTATAGTTGAAAACTTCCCTAATATGGGAAAGGAATCAGTTAATCAAGTCCGGGAAACACAGAGAATCCCCCATAGGATAAATCCAAGGAGAAACACGCCTAGACACCTATTAATCAAACTATCAAAAATTAAATACCAAGAAAAAATATTAAAAGTAGCAAGGGAAAAACAACAGATAATATACAAGGGAATCCCCATAAGGTTAACAGCTGATCTTTCAGCAGAAGCTCTGCAAGGCAGAAGGGAGTGGCAGGACATATTTAAAGTGATGAAGGAGAAAATCCTACCACCAAGATTACTCTACCAGCAAGGATCTCATTCAGATTTGACAGAGAAATAAAAACCTTTATAAACAAGCAAAAGTTAAGAGAACTGAGCACCACCACACCAGCTTTACAACAAATGCTAAAGGAACTTCTCTAGGCAAGAAACACAAGAGAAGGAAAAGATGTACAATAACAAACCCAAAACAATTAAGACAATGGTAATAGGAACATATAGATCAATAATTACCTTAAATGTAAATGGATTAAATGCTCCAACCAAAAGACATAGACTGGCTGAATGGATACAAAAACAAGACCCATATATATGCTGTCTACAAGAGACACATATCATACATAGGGACACATACCGAATGAAAGTAAGGGGATGGAAAAAGATATTCCATGCAAATGGAAATCAAAAGAAAGCTGGAGTAGCAATTCTCATATCAGACAAATTAGACTGTAAAACAAAGATTATTATAGGAGACAAAGAAGGACACTACATAATGATCAAGGGAACAATCCAAGAAAAAGATATAACAATTCTAAATATTTATGCACCCAACATAGGAGCACCTCAATACATAAGGCAAATACTAACAGCCATAAAAGAGGAAATTTCTCGGAAAACTGAGAAAATTTTTTTAAAAAACTAAACTAAATATATGAAGGTGAAACAACATACTACTAAATAAACAAGGATGAATGAAGAAATAAAGAAGAGAAAAAAATACCTTGAGAGAAATGAAAATGGAAACACAATGTTCCAAAATCTATGGGATGTAACAAAAGCAGTTCTAAGAAGGAAATTTGCAACATTCCATGCCTATGTCAGGAAACAAAAAATTCTTAAATAAACAATCTAACCTTATACCTAAAGGAACTAGAAAAAGAAGAGCAAACAAAGCTCAAAGTTAGTAGGAGGGAAATGATAAAGAACAGAACAGAAATAAAACAGACTAAAAAAAATTTTTTTTAATCAATGAAACTAAGAATTGCTTCTTTAAAAAGATAAACAAAATTCATACACCTTTAGCCAGACTCAGCAAGAAAAAAAGAAAAGGCTCACATAAATAAAATCATAAATGAAACAGGAGAAATTACAACAGACAGCACAGAAACAGAATCGTAAGAGATCACTACAAACAATTATACACCAAAAAATTGGACAACCTAGAAGAAATGGCTAAATTCCCAGAAATGTAAAGTTTTCCAATATTGAATAAGGAAGAAATAGAAAATCTGAACAGATAAATCACTAGCAATTAATCTGAATCAGTAATTTAAAAAACCTCCTAACAAACAAAAGTCCAGAACCAGATGGCTTCACAAGCAAATACCACAAAACATTTAAAAAAGAGCTAATCCTTCTCAAACTATTCCAAAAAATGAAAAGAGAAGAAACACTTCCAAATTCATTCTATGAATCTAGCATTACCTTGACACAAAAACCAGATAGAGACACCTGAAAAAAAAAAAATTACAGGCCAATACCCCTGATCAACACAGATGCAAAAATCCTCAACAGATTATTAACAAACTGAATTCAACAATACATTAAAAGGGCCATACACCATGATCAACTGGGATTTATTGCAGGGATGTAAGGATAGTTCAATACCTGCAAATCAATCAATATGATATATCTCATTAACAAAACAAAGGATAAAAATCATATGATCATCTCAATAAATGCAAAAAAAAAGCTTTCGACAAAATTCAACATCCATTTATAACAAAAATTCTCAACAAAGTGGGTGTAGAGGGTACATAATTCAACATGACAAAGGCCATATATGACAAATCCATAGCTAACGTAATACTCAACAGTGAAAAGCTAAAAGCTTTTCCTCTAAAATCAGGAATAAGACAAAGATGCCCAACATAGTATTGGGAATTCTAGCCATAGCAATTAGACAAAAAAAAGAAATAAAAGTCAGCTAAGTTGAAAAGAAGTAAAACTGTTACTATTTGCAGATAACATGATACTATATATTAAAAACCCTAAAAAAATTACGAAAAAACTATTAAAACTAATAAATGAATTCAGTGAAGTTGAAGGTTACAAAATCAATATACAGAAATCTGCTGTGTTTCTATACATGAATAAGGAACTACCAGAAAGAGAAAGTAAGATAACAACTCCATTTACAGTTGCATCATAAAGAATAAAATAGGAGTAAATCTAACAAGGAGATAAAGGACCTGACTTTGAATAGTATAAGACATTGATGAAGAAATTAAAAACTACACAAATAAATAGAAAGATATATACCTTGTTCACAGATTGGAATAATTAATATTATTAAAATGTCCATACTACCCAAGACAATCTACTGATTCAATGTAATCCTTATCAAAATATCAATGACATTTTTCACAGGAATGGAAATAATTGTAAAATTTATATGGAACCAGAAGAGCCAAAGCAATCTTGAGAAAGAACAAAGGTGGAGGTATCACTCTACCTGATTTCAAGTTATACTACAAAACCAAAGTAATTAAAACAGTATTGTACTAGCACAAAAACAGACACAGATAGATCAGTGGAACAGAATAGAGAGCTCAGAAATAGATCCACACTTATATGGCCAATTAATGACAAAGGAGGCAAGAATACACAATAAGGAAAAGCCAGTCTTTTCAATAAATGGTGTTAGAAAAACTGAACAGCAAAAGAATCAGACAGGACCATTTTCTCACAAAATGCACAAAAATAAAATCAAAATGGATCAAAGACACAAATGTAAGACCTGAAACCATTATTATTGTTTCTCAGAATCCTTTGCATGCTAAAGATTTTGCAGTCAAGTTGATGGAGGTTTTGCAGTTTATTTCCAGTAGGAGTACAGCTGCTCACCTATCCTTTCATACTCTGACCTTGTAACTGGAGCTGAAAGACTCAAGCTACATTTCCCAGATCCTTTTTCATCTGGCTTCCTGGTAATGGGAGGGTCCTGCTAATGGGAAGCACTGGTAGGAGAACACAAGTTGCGAGGAAAAGAGAAGCTTCCAGTTTCTGATACTGATAACAGTGGCAGTAGTTAGAAGTTGCTTAGCAGCAGCGGTGCTGGGTTATGTAGACTCTTGGTGCCCCAGCACTGGCAACATTTCCTGTTGGTCCAGCATTTCCAGCAGTGCAGCAGCAGGAACAGTCCCAGGAGCTCCAGCCTAGGGCTGTTAGTTGTTTCTAATGCAGGGTATCATCCCTTCTTCCCTTTTTCTCCTCCTATTCTCTCTTTTATTCCTCTAGCCCTTCCAGAACTTTGTTAGAAAGTTCCTATACAAAGTTTTCCCATTTTGAAATACTTAGCTCCCTTTCTATTTCCTTTACTGTGCCCCCACTGATACGGTGCCCAAAATACTTTGTTTTCTTCCTCTCTTTTGATGACCACAATTTATCTGCCCCCCACAGACATCCATTATTTACCTTAGGTCCTCAAAATTTGTATTGCTATTCTTACATTCATATCATGAATTCTGACTAATTCATTGCCACTCAGGCTTCAATGTGGTATAATGTATAAAGAAAAAATAGGCACTCAGAGTCAGTAAGAGGTACTGACTTCAGTGATCATGCTTCAGTGATTTATGAAATTGTAAGAATACATTCCTTTGGCTTTTCCTTTTAGCTATATTGGAATCTTGCTTGATACTAAATTTAGAAGAGAATACTCTGGAAATGTATAAATTAGAATTGCAAAGTAAAAATTGAACATAACAACAATAATAATAAAGCAAGTAAACAAACAGCACTAGCATTGTAACTGTAACCACAAAACTAGGCATCTTGTCATTCTAATTTAATAATAGCTGAAAATTCTGTCTGCAGTATTGTTAATGGTCCCCGTGCTCAACAGGACACTCCTGTCTTTTTACTTCTAACTCATCATAAAGAATTAAGGGACCTAGATGCTTCGGCCCCCTAGGTTTCCTGCACTACTTGGATATTCTGAGCACATTTCCTGTCTCTGATGACACATACAAGTTTGATCTTTGGAAAATCATTTCTCACATTCTCCATTTACCTACAAAATGTTCCTATCTATCTTGTTCCCAAAAAGGATTTGGAGGAGAAGAAAATTACCTTTAAAGTTAAAAATTACTGTGACTTTAAGAAGATCAAAAATGAAGTATACTTTACTGTATACCACATTATATCATTAGACTAAAAATAATGTACATTTATTCCCTTGTGATATTTTTTCCTTCTGTATAAGCTGTTCTTCATTCTACCTCAAACCATATTTTAAAGATTTGCTTGGCTACTCTGTAAATCTATTCAGTTCTGAAGTATGAAAGTCACAGCTCTTCTTACAGTCGGTACAGTTTGTATTTTAAAAAACTTCATCAGTACTTTCCTGCCCAAAATATGGGGGATTCTTTTATGATCCCAACTAGATTCCAAGAGAGGGATTTTAAACAATGTGGTAACATACTCCTAATAAAAGGCTAACAACTTCAGGGCTGTAAGTCATAGCAGAATCCGTTATTTGCATTTTCTTATTTTATTGCATGATGCTATTTCTCCTGTGAAATACTAGAATGTAGCATTTTTCATTTAAAAAATTATGCACTTAAAGCTATTCATCATGTTTACTCCCCTCTTCTTGTTGGATTCAATTATACTTCACACATTTACATAGTGCTGAACATTTGCTCTCTAGAGCCAGGTGGACACCAATGCATTGAAACCCTTGCTGTGCACACCTTCCTATCTGTGTGACCTTGGGCAGGTAATTGAACATCTCAGTGCCCGTAATCTTGTCAGCACAATGGAGATAAGAATAGCTTAACGTTTTCAGTTTCTGAGATGCTCTAAGCTTTCTAGCACCTATAGTTACTATTTGAAAAATTAATCTCTCAGAAGAAAAGAAGAATAAGGACATCAAGCAAATTCTGTAGTACAGTAGAAAGAGTATCAGGCTGAACAGGGGAGCCTGGTTCTAATTTGACCATTAGGACATTGAGCTAAGCCCTTGCTCTTTAGGCCTACAAGACAAAAGTTGGATACAATCATCACAAAGGACTCTTCCAGGGTAAAATCCTTTGAATATGACTAATTTCAAATACAGAAATATATTTGCCTCTTGGCCATTAACTGTAACTAGGCTTAATTCTATTCTGACACAGATATCATTTCTGCCTCTTCTCTGATTTTCCAGCTTGAAGTCCCAAAGAATCAATTTTTGACCAAATTCCCCGATGATTAATGTGTGATTTTCTCATCTCAATATTTTACTCTTGTTTTCATCTATCAACCAAAACAGAGTATTAATATTTATAGCATGTAATACCTGTGGTCAAATTATCCATCTCTCTAATGGATTTACTATAAGCACATGCATTTATTTCCAGGAAAACATCCATTTCAAATCTTCAGAGCAGAATGTTTTTAAGGTGTGTTAATGAGACACTGCTTATTCCAGGGTTCAGTATATGGCTCTGGCCTGAACTAATGCCAATATTACTGACCCAAATGCAGACCTATGCCTGGATGGGGAATAAAATGCAGAGAAACCTAAAACCATGTGAAGTTACCATTCTACAGAATCCTGATACCTTAACCATTTTAAACTCTACCAGTAAGTAAATCCCACGATTTGAAATATTCTGAAACTAAAATAATGCTGGCTTTCACCTGACGGCTCAATTTAATTTAGTTCCCAACTCCCCATCCTTTAAAATGTTTGAAAACTCCCTTATATCTTATTTAAGACATAAGACTAGAACTTGAGACACTGCTAACTTTACTCTGCCAAGACATGTGGATTCTACTGGTAAACTCATTTAAGTTCTCTGAAACCAGTCACTAACCAGGTGGCCATGTTTATTCTCATAGGACACCTGCACATTCACCCTAATAGCACTCTGCCTGCACACATGACATTCAAATTATGCCCTCCAGATCTCAGTAGCCATGATTGATTGACTTAAATGAGACAGAACAAGACTCCTGGCTTTGTTCTCACTGATTTAATTTGATCAGGTATTTAATCAAGGCTGCAGAGATTAAGCCAAATTTTGTGACTCTGTAGCCTAACAGCTTTGGGGTGGTTTTGTTGTTCTTTAGGCCTGAAGTGTTGCCAATGTAAATCAGGTGCCCTCTCATCACCACCAACCTCAGTCTCCACTCACTCCTCCCCTGAGTCTTCTCAGAGCCTCATAGACCTGTAGAGTTTATACTACAATGAATTTTAATTTGCTTTTTTGGCAGGCCCCAAACAGGTCTTTTAAATGTTAGTGGGATAGCTGTCGATGGCCAGCTACTCTCAAAATAGGACAGTGTCAACTGATACCTGAGATGAAATGTACTAGGACTGCTCTGCTTGCTGGGCCCTAAATCCCGGATATGTACTTGCACTTGACCCTGGTAAATCTAGCCTCATTTCCTTCATATGATATTTCCTGTTTCATGAATCCTTGTGTCTGTGACATTGTGTGTTCTCATATTTAACCCATCAGACTCTGGCTCTGCTCTGTCTAAAGGCCCAGCTTTTTCATCTTGTTCATACAACTACTAGTTACAGGGTATGTTTGTCATGAGCCATAAATGCGGATCAGCAAAAAATACGATCTTCCTTATTTTTCTTTTCTATCTTATAAATCCAACTGTACCTGAAAACAAAAGGGCTTCCCTAGAACTTTCCAGCTATACTCAGTAACTGAAGAGATTTTTCAGTCATTTCAAGTTTAAACTCAGTCAAAAATTATAATTTCCTCTCTGACATCACTTATCTCTAAATTAGAGCCCAAAACTCTGGGTCTTTTACCAAACTGAAGCACTGATAGGAGATCTGTCCACTTCGTAGTCTCTGCATATTATATGCTACTGTTACTGAGATGTTAAATAACTCCGTCATGGACTTTGCTTCATGGCACGTCTAGCCCAGTGCTATCCAATAGGAATATAATATAAGCCACAGTTGTAATTTTTAATTTTCTAGGAGGCACTTTAGAAAAGGTAGTAAGTCTTTGAAATCTGGTGTATATTTTACACATGCAGTCTATCTCAATTCAAACTAGCCACATTTCAAATGTGCTAGTGGATAAAATACTGGACGACAGTTCTAGAGTGAAGCCACTACTCCAGGTAGCATCTGCTGGCACGTTCATTTACAATGTTCGCTGAGCCTGCCATCCAAGACTGGGGAGAATGGGCCAGTCCCAGTGATTGAAGGGCTTGGGAGATCCCATCATAGTCCAAGCAACATGGGACACTCACATTTCTAATTAGGGAGGCAACATACCAGTATCAAGATTTTAAGATAGTCATTGTAGGACATCGTATGTGGTTTTCAGGACTCCAACTGTCAGGGCTACAATTCTAAGGAAAAAAAATCAATAGGAGATGCTAGGTAACTCCCTCTGCCAGTTTCTGTGGGAGCCCTAAGGCTATCACTGGGCTTTCTCTACCTTTGTTCTGCCTACAGCCTCTATATCGTTGTGGCAAAGAGCAAATGAAATGTCTCTTCCAGAACTAGACTCAGGTACTACACCTATCTCCTCTACTCTTAAGCCCCTACATTTAAAGGTTGATATTTGGCCTCTAGCCCCCACTAGGAAACTCATGTACAAGAAGAAAGGGGCACCAACCTTCACTCAGTTTCCTTTTCTCCCCCTTCCAAGCTCAGATTTTCATGTAGGGGGATGGAGAGAAGCAGAGAGGCAGAATATGTGGACAACCCTGCTTGATCAAATATTCCTCTAATCGTTTCTTCCTTATACCTGGAACAATGCTTCTGTGGTTAAAACTCAAGACATCTGAAGTTTCTCTCCTGTATTCCTCTATGATTCTTCCCCTGTGATATTTCTAGTATCACATCTCCAGGCACAAGTGTGTGGTATGTACATGTGGAGAGAATCCCGGGAGCAGAATATATGCCCATTACTACTTCACATGCAGTCCTGTCACACATATGTCATGGTGGTTTCTCCTTCCAGGCTATGCTTCATCTTTCTCAAGATGAGTCATTCCCCAAGGCCCTGGTTGCCTCCACTACCACGTGGCTTCCTGAGGTCTCCCAGCACATTGCAGGAGCCCATTTCTGGGTCTTCTGATCCAGGTCCTCTGTTATAATCACCTAGCAACTTATGGCACAGTGTTCTTACTCCACAGGCTTAATTCTTCCAGTGAGAATGACACACTGGGCTTGACACTTCCAGGCGCTAGCATGTTTACACTGCCTTCCTCACTCAGTAGTACACTCCTCAGGGTCAGCAGCTGCCAGGTATTAAGACTAAACTGAGGCTTAACAGTGAGCCTGAGGCACCTCACAGATGGGAAAGAGAGGGACACTGAAGAGAATGGATATTTTGAAGGGCATAGGAGGTCAAGTACTATGATAGAAGATGCTGGGATGTTTGAGATGCAAGATATTTACCAGGGATCAAGGCCTCTGAGAAGAAGGAAAAGGATGCAAGATTGGGCACCAGGGAGAAGGTGAATTGTCATGCAGACCCTACAATCTTCAGCCAACCATATGGGGAGCTCTGGAGCAAATGTTGCTCATCAGAGTTATCCTGTTATCAGGCCAAAATGGTCAGATGGTTAATTCCCTACCTCACTGCATACAGGCTGATCCAAGAAGGAAATGGTCTTAGATGAAGCAGCTCTGCACCGCTGAGGCTGACCTTGAAGGAGATGGCAACTGGAGGAAGCTGCTGACCACATTCCCTGCAGCTGGGTAGCAGGTCCTTTCTTAGAGGGGAATTGGGGAGGGGCATCTCCTTGCTTATCAGAGTTCTAGCCACAATTCAATTTTTGGCACATAGGTTGCTAACTGTATGGACCATGATAGAGGATTCAGGTCTTGAGGGTCAGATAAATATTATAGAAAGACTGTCCTTGGAGTTCAGGATCCCAGCTACTAGGATTGATATTTCTGAGAAGGAAAACTAACAAAACCAAGGCAGAGTAGTAGAGTGCCTGGTTGTGTGGCTGGCCTTTAGGGTGTGGCTCTTGTTCTAGACAAAGGTTAGAGAACAAGGGAGACTAGAACTTAAGAGCAGAGACCAATGCAAGGCTCAGTCAAGTAGAACAAACCAACAGCACAGGCAGGAGAGCAAGGCAGTAAGTAGAGAAGAAGACCCAGTACTGGAAATCACTGCATGGAAGAGGAGTTAATGAAGGACAGAGGTCTAGAGAACCACACCATTACTATAAGCAACAATGCTAAGGTAGGGCAAGTAATTCTTCCTAATACTAGTAGTATTAGTAATTCTTCCTAATACTACTCAAGGAGCATCCAACTGAGTAGTATATTCTATTACTTCAATATTAAAAGGATATAAAGTCATTACTAAAATAAGATTTATCAAGTATTTATCCAAGATTTTGGCTTTTTCCAACAATCTCTCAATAAACAGACATGCTATCTCTCAATGAGTACTTGTGATTCATAAATATTTTCGCATTTTGTGAAGGTTTTAATGGCACAAGAAGACTGCAGTCTTTCAAAGCATCAAAATTAATACTTTGGAGAATAGGTGCAGGTCCTGTTGCTTTAACTTAATTCTAAGAACCCTGACTTAATTTTCAAAATAGCAAAATTGGCTCTGCTTTAGGAAATACAACCAGGCATGCTTATCAGTTCAGTTGGCTTGGCCAGTCATACAGAGGGAAAACAACATCCTGAAAATTTGATTAAAATGCTTATTTCCACCCTCATATTGCTGGGGGAAAAAAAGACAACACTTTATTTTCAATTTTAGAGAAACCCAAACTGATACAAAACATTGAAAGCTAAAGCAATCTTTTAAAGATAAATCTGTTCATGCATGAACAAAAAGATTAACAAGAAGATTGCTGCTACTGGTAACATGCATTTTATGACCACGTGAGGGGGAAGATAGGATTTTTCTCTGCCTAGAATATTGAAGAGATCATAGCTCTCATGGGATAAGCAAACAGCTGCTGCTTTTTCACAGGAAAAAAAATTCATTTGATTTTCTATGTTGTCCACCAAACTACTTATGCATTCATCTTTTAAGGAAAAGATGCTAGAGTAGGTTCTTTAAAACTATGAAGCAAATAAATACCTTTTCTTTTTGTCAAATGAAATCTCATGCACAAGAGTGTTATTATAAAAAGCTACTAAAGCAAAAACCAGGAGTAAACATCACCAGATGGTTAAAAAATAAAGACATTAATATTTTAGGGATTAAATGGCTTAAGAAATCTTGATTTGGGGACTTCCCTGGTGGTCCAGTGGTTAAGAATTGCATGTCTCTCTATTTAAATCAAAAGCTAGAAACGATTAAGCTTAGTGAGGAAGGCATGTCAAAAGCTGATACAAACACAAGACCCAAATATATGCTGTCTACAAGAGACCCACTTCAGGCCTAGAGACACATACAGACTGAAAGTAAGGGGATGGAAAAAGATATTCCATGCAAATGGAAACCCAAAGAAAGCTGGAGTAGCAATTCTCATATCAGAAAAAATAGACTTTAAAATAAGGACTATCGGAAAAGACAAAGATAAGGGATCGATCCAAGAAGAAGATATAACAATTGTAAATATTTATGCACCCAACATAGGAGCACCTCAATACATAAGGCAAAAACTAGCACCCATAAAAGGGAAAATCGACAGTAACACATTCATAGTAGGGGACTTCAACACCCCACTTTCACCAATGGACAGATCATCCAAAATGAAAATAAATAAGGAAACACAAGGTTTAAATGATACATTAAACAAGATGGACTTAATTGATATTTATAGGACACTCCATCCAAAAACAACAGAATGCACATTTTTCTCAAGTGCTCATGGAACATTCTCCAGGATACATCATATCTTGGGTCACAAATCAAGCCTTGGTAAATTTAAGAAAATTGAAATTGTATCAAGTATCTTTCCGACCACAACGCCATGAGACTAGATATCTAGTCTCTAGTCTAGATATCTAGACTATAGGAAAATTATAGGAAAAGATCTGTAAAAAATACAAACACATGGAGGCTAAACAATACACTACTTAATAACGAAGTGATCACTGAAGAAATCAAAGAGGAAATTAAAAAATACCTAGAAACAAATGACAATGGAGATACGACGACCCAAAACCTATGGGATGCAGCAAAAGCAGTTCTAAGAGGGAAGTTTATAGCAATACAAGCCCACCTTAAGAAGCAGGAAACATCTCGAATAAACAACCTAACCTTGCACCTCAAGCAATTAGAGAAAGAAGAACAAAAAAACCCCAGAGTTAGCAGAAGGAAAGAAATCATAAAAATCAGATCAGAAATAAATGAAAAAGAAATGAAGGAAACAATAGCAAAGATCAATAAAACTAAAAGCTGGTTCTTTGAGAAGATAAACAAAATAGATAAACCATTAGCCAGACTCATCAAGAAAAAAAGGGAGAAGACTCAAATCAATAGAATCAGAAATGAAAAAGGAGAAGTAACAACTGACACTGCAGAAATACAAAAAATCATGAGGGATTACTACAAGCAACTCTATGCCAATAAAATGGACAATCTGGAAGAAATGGACAAATTCTTAGAAATGCACAAACTGCCAAGACTGAATCAGGAAGAAATAGAAAATATGAACAGACCAATCACAAACACTGAAATTGAAACTGTGATTAAAAATCTTCCAACAAACAAAAGCCCAGGACCAGATGGCTTCACAGGCGAATTCTATCAAACATTTAGAGAAGAGCTAACACCTATTCTTCTCAAACTCTTCCAAAATATAGCAGAGGGAGGAACACTCCCAAACTCATTCTACGAGGCCACCATCACCTTGATACCAAAACCAGACAAGGATGTCACAAAGAAAGAAAACTACAGGCCAATATCACTGATGAACATAGATGCAAAAATCCTCAACAAAATACTAGCAAACAGAATCCAACAGCACATTAAAAGGATCATACACCATGATCAAGTGGGGTTTATTCCAGGAATGCAAGGATTCTTCAATATACGCAAATCTATCAATGTGATTAACCATATTAACAAATTGAAGGAGAAAAACCATATGATCATCTCAATAGATGCAGAGAAAGCTTTTGACAAAATTCAACACCCATTTATGATAAAAACCCTGCAGAAAGTAGGTGTAGAGGGAACTTTCCTCAATATAATAAAGGCCGTATATGACAAGCCCACAGCCAACATCATCCTCAATGGCGAAAAACTGAAAGCATTTCCACTAAGGTCAGGAACAAGACAAGGTTGCCCACTCTCACCACTCTTATTCAACATAGTTTTGGAAGTTTTAGCCACAGCAATCAGAGAAGAAAAGGAAATAAAAGGAATCCAAATCGGAAAAGAAGAAGTAAAGCTGTCACTGTTTGCAGATGACATGATACTATACATAGAGAATCCTAAAGATGCTACCAGAAAACTACTAGAGCTAATCAATGAATTTGGTAAAGTAGCAGGATACAAAATTAATGCACAGAAATCTCTGGCATTCCTATATACTAACGATGAAAAATCTGAAAGTGAAATCAAGAAAACACTCCCATTTACCATTGCAACAAAAAGAATAAAATATCTAGGAATAAACCTACCTAAGGAGACAAAAGACCTGTATGCAGAAAATTATAAGACACTGATGAAAGAAATTAAAGATGATACAAACAGATGGAGAGATATACCATGTTCTTGGATTGGAAGAATCAACATTGTGAAAATGACTCTACTCCCCAAAGCAATCTATAGATTCAATGCAATCCCTATCAAACTACCACTGGCATTTTTCACAGAACTAGAACAAAAAATTTCACAATTTGTATGGAAACACAAAAGACCCCGAATAGCCAAAGCAATCTTGAGAACAAAAAATGGAGCTGGAGGAATCAGGCTGCCTGACTTCAGACTATACTACAAAGCTACAGTAATCAAGACAGTATGGTACTGGCACAAAAACAGAAAGATAGATCAATGGAATAGGATAGAAAGCCCAGAGATAAACCCATGCACATATGGTCACCTTATCTTTGATAAAGGTGGCAGGAATATACAGTGGAGAAAGGACAGCCCCTTCAATAAGTGGTGCTGGGAAAACTGGACAGGTACATGTAAAAGTATGAGATTAGATCACTCCCTAACACCATACACAAAAATAAGCTCAAAATGGATTAAAGACCTAAATGTAAGGCCAGAAACTATCAAACTCTTAGAGGAAAACATAGGCAGAACACTCTATGACATAAATCACAGCAAGATCCTTCTTGACCCATCTCCTAGAGTAATGGAGATAAAAACAAAAATAAACAAATGGGACCTAATGAAACTTCAAAGCTTTTGCACAGCAAAGGAAACCATAAACAAGACCAAAAGACAGCCCTCAGAATGGGAGAAAATATTTGCAAATGAATCAACTGACAAAGGATTAATCTCTAAAATTTACAGGCAGCTCATGCAGCTCAATAACAAAAAAATAAACAACCCAATCCAAAAATGGGCAGAAGACCTAAATAGACATTTCTCCAAAGAAGATATACAGACTGCCAACAAACACATGAAAGAATGCTCAACATCATTAATCATTAGAGAAATGCAAATCAAAACTACAATGAGATATCATCTCACACCAGTCAGAATGGCCATCATCAAAAAATCTAGAAACAATAAATGCTGGAGAGGGTGTGGAGAAAAGGGAACACTCTTGCACTGCTGGTGGGAATGTGAATTGGTTCAGCCACTATGGAGAACAGTATGGAGGTTCCTTAAAAAACTACAAATAGAACTACCATATGACCCAGCAATCCCACTACTAGGTATATACCCTGAGGAAACCAGAATTCAGAAAGAGTCATGTACCAAAATGTTCATTGCAGCTCTATTTACAATAGCCCGGAGATGGAAACAACCTAAGTGCCCGTCGTCGGATGAATGGATAAAGAAGATGTGGCACATATATACAATGGAATATTACTCAGCCATAAAAAGAAACGAAATTGAGCTATTTGTAATGAGGTGGATAGATCTAGAGTCTGTCATACAGAGTGAAGTAAGTCAGAAAGAGAAGGACAAATACCGTATGCTAACACATATATATGGAATTTAAGAAAAAAAAAATGTTATGAAGAACCTAGGGGTAAAACAGGAATAAAGACAGAGACCTACTGGAGAACAGACTTGAGGATATGGGGAGGGGGAAGGGTGAGGTGTGTTAGGGCGAGAGAGAGACATGGACATATATATACTAACAAACGTAAGGTAGATAGCCAGTGGGAAGCAGCCGCATGGCACAGGGAAACCGGCTCGGTTCTTTGTGGCTGTCTGGAGGGGTGGGATAGGGAGGGTGGGAGGGAGGGAGACAAAGAGGGAAGAGATATGGGAACATATGTATATGTATAACTGATTCACTCTGTTATAAAGCAGAAACTAACACCGTTGTAAAGCAATTATACGCCAATAAAGATGTTAAAAAAATAAATAAATAAATAAAATTAAAAAAAAAAAAGCTGAAACAGGCCAAAAGCTAGGCCTGTTGCACCAGTTAGCCAAGTTGTGAATGCAAAGGAAAAGTTCTTGAAGGAAATTAAAAGTGCTACTCCAGTGACACACAAATGATAAGAAAGCAAAACAGCATTATTGCTGATGTGGAGAAAGTTTTAGTGGCCTGTATAGAAGATCAAACCAGCCACAACATTCCCTTAAGTCAATGCCTAATTCAGAGCCAGGCCCTAACTCTCTTCAATTCTGTGAAGGCTGAGAGAGGTGAGGAAGCTGCAGAACAAAAGTTTGAAGCTAGTAGAGGTTGGTTCATGAGGTTGAAGGAAAGAAGCCATCTCCAAAACATAAAAGTACAGGGTGAAGCAGCAAGTGCTGATGCAGAAGCTGCAGAAAGTTATCCAGAAGGTCTAGCTAAGATAATGAATGAAGGTGACTACACTAAACAACAGATATTCAGTGTAGATGAAACAGCCTTATATTGGAAGAAGATGCCATCCAGGACTTTCATGGCTAGGGAGGAGAAATCAATGCCTGGCTTCAAAGCTTCAAAGGACGGGCTAACTCTGTTGTTAGGGGCTAATGCAGCTGGTGACTTGAAGTTTAAGCCAATGCTCACCATTCCAAAAACCCTACGGGGCTTCCCTGGTGGTGCAGTGGTTAAGAATCCACCTACCAATGCAGGGCACACGGGTTCGAGCCCTGGTCTGGGAAGATCCCACATGACGCGGAGCAACTAAGCCCATGTGCCACAACTACTGAGCCTGTGCTCTAGAGCCCACGAGCCACAATTAGTGAAGCCCATGCGCCTAGAGCCGGTGCTCCACAAAAATAGAAGCCACCGCAGTGAGAAGCCCGCGCACCGCAACGAAGAGTAGCCCCCGCTTGCCGCAACTAGAGAAAGCCTGCGCTCAGCAACGAAGACCCAACGCAGCCAAAAATATTTTTTTTTAAAAACCCTACAGCCTTGAGAATTATGCTAAATCTACCCTACCTGTGCTCTATTAATGGAACAACAGAGCCCGAATGACAGCATATCTGTTGAGAACAGGGTTTACTGAATATTTTAAGCCCACTGTTGAGACGTACTGCTCAGAAAAAGATTCCTTTCAAAATATTACTGCTCATTGACAATGCACCTGCTCACCCAAGAGCTCTGATGGAGATGGACAACAAAATACTGTTGTCTTCATGC
This sequence comes from Lipotes vexillifer, assembly GCF_000442215.2. NCBI lineage: Eukaryota > Metazoa > Chordata > Mammalia > Artiodactyla > Lipotidae > Lipotes > Lipotes vexillifer. Next base: position 1,017,916 of record NW_006788081.1, read on the forward strand.
CTCCCAACACAACATCCATTCTGCAGCCCCTGGATTAAGGAATAATTTCACCTTTCAAGTCTTATTATTTAAGAAATACATTTTGTAAGGTCATAGCTGTCATAGATAGTGTTTCCTCTGATAGATCTGGGCAAAGTCAGCTGAGAACTAATCGATTCACCATTCTATGTGCCATTAAGAATATTTGTGACTCACGGGAAGAGGTCAAAATAACAACATTAACAGGAGTTTAGAAGAAGTTCATTCCAACCCTCATGGATGACTCTGAGGGGTTCAAGACCTCAGTGGAAAAAGTAACTGCAGATGCACAAATAGCAAGAGAAATAGAAGTGGAGCCTGAAGATGGAACTTAATTGCTGCAATTAAAACTTTAATGGATGAGAAAACGTCAACGGATGAGGAGTTACTTCTTATGGATGAGCAAAGAAAGTACTTTCTTGAGATGGAATCTACTCCTAGTGAAGATACCGTGAAGGTAGTTGAAATGACAACAAAGGATTTAGAATATTTTATAAAGGTAGTTGATAAAGCAGTGACAGGGTTTGAGAGGACTGACTCACATTTTAAAAGATGTTCTACTATGGGTAAAATGCTATCAAACAGCACTGCATGCTACAGAGAAATTGTTCATGAAAAGTCAATCAATGTGGCAAACTTCACTGCTGTCAGTCACCTCAATCTTCAGTAACTACCACCCTGATCAGTCAGCTGCCATGAACACTGAGGTAAGACCCTTTGGTGGCGAAAAGATTACAACTCACTGAAGGCTCAGAAGATGGTTAGCATTTTTTAGCAATAAAGTATTTTTTAATTAATGTATCTACATTGTTTTTTAAGACATAATGCTATTGCACACTTAATAGACTACAGTATGGAGTGAATATAACTTTTATATGCACCAGAAAGCAAAAAAAATACATGTAACTTGCTTTACTGCAACATTCACTTATTGCAGTGGCCTGGAAATGAACCCACAGTATTTCTGAGGTATGCCTGTACTTGTTCAAGGTAATTAGACTTATTGGTTGATAGATTTATTATGAGGTAAATTACTTAGTACCTACTAATAAGATGTCTTTAGAGGTGATGAAACCAGATAGAAACTTCATTTGCTTTTTTTCTAGTCTGCTTACATAAATATATGCATGCATATGTGTATGTATTTTGTGTGTGTGTGTACAAGTACAATCAAAGTTTATTTGGAATTCTTTCAGCTGGAAATCTACTGTAATCAGTGTTTTCCCCTATCTATAATACAATGGCAAATAACATCCTTGGCAATACCAAGAAGACTGGTAAGATACCAAAGCATTGTTGGAATAATTAAAATTGATTAACTCGTGGTCAATAGATTTGTAATGTTTTGAGTGTTCTTAAATAAATTTTTTAATCCCTTAAATTAATAATACATAAATTCTTTGCATATCTAAAATCTTTATTAAAATATCCCATCTCCTAACTCTAAAATATATTTATTATTTGTTAGAAAGTAAAATTGGTAAGTATCAATTCACTTAATATTCCAAGTACATTAGACAAAGGAAACTTAGAAAAAAATTTATTTTCCCATTTTAGGTTAGACTTCTAGGAGTCTAATGGGGCTGATTTAAAAAAAATATTTGTTTTGCACAACTCAGGCTGAAATCCACATATTCAGATTTGACTTTCAAAGACATAACTTGAGCCAGGAAAAAAAAATCACTTGACACAAGCTAAGAACACAGATCTTTAGGGAAAATGGAAATTTTATATCAGTTCTTCTTTTATTGTGTTAGAATAGAGGAAAAACAGATCTGAGGTGGGGAGTTTGTGGGTCAAGATGAAACATACAACTTCAGACAAAAAAGAATGGAATCAATATTTATTGGATGCAAAAAGGGCCAGACAATGTGCTGGTTATTTTTGGTACCTTGAGTACAATTAATGGACAACTGAACTCAGTTTGAAATTCAAAATTGTAGTGCTGTGGTCATCCTAGTATTTTGCAATATAATTACTAGTTCCATCTTACACATATTTAATAATAAATTCTAACTTTAATCATCAAATCTTATTTCCAGACTTTCTTTCTACAGGTTACTGTAAAATCATCAAAACTTGTCTTTCCCAAGTCCTACCCTCATAACTTGGCCTCAGAGTAAGACTTAAGGGACCTCAGAAGTTACAATTCTCTCAGAAAATTATCTTTGTAGAATAACAACTTTGTCTTTTGCTTGTCCTTTTTATGATCTGCTATAAAATAAAACTTGGTCACTGGATGTCCCTGGAAAAACAACAATAAAAAATTGATTAAAAGTTCCGATTCCTTTCCGCCATCACTTGTAGGTGATCTGTGGAAGGCCAAACAGAGTGTGCATTTGACTCAGGAAATGGTGACTAACTATTTTAACAGGATGTAATAGAGCTGAGTCTCATCACTTCATGACTAAACCCTTTGACTTACTAATACAGACTGCTGGACTATAAGAAGATAGTGGTTTCCCCTTAAATGGACTAAATAAAAAAGATAAGCATTAGTTGGCTATACTTATGATCCATTTTTTCTCCCAAGAAATACTCCCCTTTTCAATGAGTCACTTGATTGATAATATAAATGATCAATCTGATAAAAATAAGTATACTATTTTATTTTGTCATTTTTTTCCATCTGCTGTCAATGTATACTGAAAAATGTACTGTAATAATCCACGGGTATTATGTAAAATGGATTTCCAAAAAATGACATAGCAAACAGATCCAGAAAAGAGATAGCAAAAGGATCACAATAATGGTACAGGCAGATTGGTCCCCAATTTCAGCATCCTCAATATGTGAAATGAGAGAGAATAATTAAGATTTCTTATGACAGAATTTTCTATCACTGTGACTTTTCTTCATACTTCCATGGTTTTTATTTAATATCTATTGGTCTAAACTAAAGAATATAAATTAACAAAACTAAGTAAATAAAACCATAAGTATAGGTATGAGATTTATAGAGTTTCAGTAGCTCCTGAAAAAATTTCAATTCAAAAGTCCTAAGATCAACACCTAATCTGACCAGGCATCTTGCAGATGTAGTCTTCACCCAGGTACTTCCATGTCATGGAGGTAAATTACTACTGGTCACAAGTGTGACTGGCGGAAAAGAACTGGGATGACTCATTACAACCTGTTACCACTGTAAGGAAAAGAACACACAAACGTCTTTTTTTTTATTTTTTTTTAACATCTTTATTGGGGTATAAATGCTTTACAATGGTGTGTTAGTTTCTGCTTTATAACAAAGTGAATCAGTTATACATATACATGTATTCCCATATCTCTTCCCTCTTGCGTCTCCCTCTCTCCCACCCTCCCTATCCCACCCCTCCAGGCGGTCACAAAGCACCAACCTGATCTCCCTGTGCTATGTGGCTGCTTCCCACTAGCTATCTACCTTACGTTTGTTGGTGTATATATGTCCATGCCTCTCTCTTGCTTTGTCACAGCTCACCCTTCCCCCTCCCCATATCCTCAAGTCCGTTCTCCAGTAGGTCTATGTCTTTATCCCTGTCTTACCCCTAGGTTCTCCATGACATTTTTTTTTTCTTAAATTCCATATATATGTGTTAGAATATGGTATTTGTCTTTCTCTTTCTGACTTACTTCACTCTGTACGACAGACTCTAGGTCGATGCTAACCCAAAACACATGTAGGTTCCAGAAGGCACTGCTTGTTGGTCAAAATATGGTTCTTGCCAGGCCACCAACTATTTGTTTATTCAATAAACTTTTATTGGGTGGCCTGTAGTGCCAGTTACTGTGCCAAGTAATGGAAATACAAAGATGAATAAAACAGAGTTCTTAGCCTTAAGGAACCTTTATTCAAGTCAGGGAACCAGATTAAAAAAGACAATGACAACACAGTGAAGTGTGTGCCATGATTCACTTAAGCTGAGGGCAAAGTGAGAGGTCAAGGAAGCCTGCATTGAAAGGTAACATAGGGACCAAATCTGAAAAAATTGAGATAGAAAAAAAAAGTTACATATCAGGAAAGTACTCCAGATGAATGAAGAAGATGCTCAAAGTGAGTAAAGAAAGCCTAGCACTGGGGAGACTTTGCTCAGTTCATGATGACTGGATTGCGTAGTGAAGAGCTATATTGTGAGAGCCCTTGTAAGCCACATTAGTTCAGAGGAAGGCTTTGAGGAGCAAGTGAAAGATGTCAAGCAGGAAATATTTTTAGAAAGTTCATTCTACATTAGAGTGGAGGGAACCATAAAAGTAAAACATCTTGGAGATATAGCAAAGGCCTACTCATGATAGGGGAAAAAAGTGTTGGATGTGAAAAATATTAATGATGTTGAATTAAAATCCTGCTGCACATAGGCATCCTGTATTTCTGTCCTGGTTTCCAAAAGTGAAGCAGCTCTTACTATTTACGAACTCTTAAAGACTTCCTAAAATGACTCTTTTTGCTGCTTGCTTGGTAGAGTTCCCAGAGCATGAGTAAGCCCTGAGGGCAAGCGACACTTCTCTCTCAAATCTTCATGAGTCACAATTAATCTAAACATACAAATTATGTTAAATAACAGACTTATCTTCAGCAATGTGTGACCCAAGTAAATATTTCATTAGATACACTGTTCACATCAGGTTGTAGACTCAGAATTATAAATGCTTTGTCAGAACTCCTCAACATTCAAAATATTAATCAGCTTTGACAATATAGGATTTTTTTTCCTCTCATTTTTTTAACTACTCACTTCTGTATTCTAGATAAACAAGCATTTTTTTTTTTTTTTTGCGGTATACGGGCCTCCCATTTCCGTGGCCTCTCCCGTTGCAGAGCACAGGCTCCGGACGCGCAGGCTCAGCGGCCATGGCTCACGGGCCCAGCCGCTCCGCGGCATGTGGGATCCTCCCAGACCGGGGCACGAACCCGTGTCCCCTGCATCAGCAGGCAGACTCTCAACCACTGCGCCACCAGGGAAGCCCCAAGCATATCTTTAAATGCTCTGACTTATGAATATGTCCTATCTTAATTTTTCCTTCCTGGTAGAACCTTAATCTGACATCTCACCCTCTCTTTCGGCTTTTGTTCACCCATCTCTTGCCTATTATTGACACCCAAACTCCATATGTGTCCACTTCTTTCTAACTCATTTCCTCAATCACCATTCATCTGTACATACCCTAAATTGTGATATGCACACGTGTGTTAGCATATGCACATGTGTGTATAAAGACAGCCTTTGTAACCAATCAATATCCGCTCTAGCATCCTAGACCTGAGGCTATTCATTTGCTAGCAGAGTCTGGGACTCTAAAGTGACCCTGATATTAAAATCTTCACCCAAGACATTAAAGATTCTATCTATAGAGAGAAACTGATATTCTACCATGTCTGATCATGGCAGGAAAGTGAAAAATCAGACTCAAAATAGTTACCACACATAGAACAAAAGATTTATCAGCACAGGATACCCTACATCCAAGTCTAACAATGCTGCCAGCGAAGATTCAACGCTTGCCTGCCATCTGATCTTCTTTCTAAAATTACCCATATGCCCCTCATCCTTTGGCTTTGTACCTGGTTACTTTTCATTTTTACCTCATCATCACTGCATCTACTCCCTTATAGTCTCTCGCTACCAAGATTGTTTTTCCTGCTTTTCCTTCCGATTTCATGCAATGTCTCTCTCAGCTTAGCACTGAGTTCTTCTAGGCATGCTTTCTGGTTAACCCCGGAGATCTATTCATTCCCTCATTCTGAGAATAAAACTCACTTTCTCCTCGTAGCCTTGTGTCATTCCTCAAGAACTGACGCACCTTGGCAATCCAACAATTTTTATGTGTGCACATAAAGCAAAAATCAGTATGAGTTGCCATGATTTTTCACCTCGTAAATGGGGAATAACCACAAGCATTGGTCATGGAGATGAGTTACAGAGATTTTTTTGTTTTGCTTGGATTGTTTTGGTTTGTTTTTTTATCACAGCCTTCAAGGTCTTTGACTTCCTGCTGTTTGTCAACTCTATAATTAATTCTAGTTTGCATCAAGCTCTTAAAGAAATGTTAGAAAAATCATTTCCATAGTGTAATTCATTATTTTTCTAATAAATTAGAAGCAGCACAATAAAGAATGTTTATTTCAATAACTATATTCTATAAAAAAGGAAATTTTCTACTCAAGTGCAATATTTTATCATCTTAATATTCCTGGACGATATCTGTATATCTCTTTCAAGTCAAAGGACAAAAGACATTAATGCCTGAGTTCAAGCAGATGAGCGTGCTGTTTTTGTAGTAGGTTGTGTCTTCAATGCAGTTACAGTTTTAGTCATGGTTCCACATTCACATATGGAATTCACTTCTACATCTAAACCTTGTTTGGTTAGTATATGTGTGTTTCTATTATACAAGTCTCCTTGTTCCCCCTAAGAAGGCAAACTAGACCAAGATCATTATCTGGTGGCAACTGTGATGAAAGGCATAGGAGAATTAATCTGAAAATAATTACTTTGGGGAATATATATTTAAAGGGAGAAATAGATTGTCCTTTTCTTTTTTCCTCTGGAGCAATTTGGTAATCCTCCATTTGCTTAATATAGCCACTAATCCCAACATTATCTGTACAGAGAACAAATTACTAATTCTATATAATTATAAATTGTAAGCAATTCAAAGTAACTGTGTCTTTAAGAGTTATTTTAATATTCTTCCTTTATTGTCCCAATCCCAGCACTCAGAGAGCAATCCTTCAGCCAGCTCTACCAGTTCCTGAATTACAAAGACGTGCTTATATCAATTAGTCAAGTAAATGACAGTAGGCAAACTTTATCTTAAAATTACATGTGTTGAAAAAATGTATTCACCAAGATTATTTTAAGAATAACTACTTTACTTTAAAAAGGTCAGAATTTAGATTTAATATGACATTTAGCTAGCATCCCACATTATAGTCTCTCCTAACTTCCCATTAAATACTTATGACAAAATAGAAAAATAAAATTGCAGTTTTATAATCAATTGTGAATGCAAGAAAAGGATATAGCCAGCAAAATAAATGGAGATGAAGCCATCCATGTACTCTCTTTATTGTTTGTTTGTTTTTGTTTTGGCCGTGCCGCACGGCATGTTGGATCTTAGTTGCCAGACCAGGGACTGAACCCACGCCCCCTTCAGTGGAAGCGTGGAGTCCCAACCATTGGACAGCCAGGGAAGTCCCTATGGTAAGGTTTTGATTAAATATTAGACAACTATTTAAAAGATTTAAAAGTCTTGTAGAAAAACCAGTGATAGTTTCATAGCAACACAAATATTAAGTCAAAAGCAGAAAAAAAAATAATAAAATAGCCATGTATTCATACATTAATATTCATATATAAAGTCATGCTCATAATTACACAAAATACTAGAATGAAATCGGTCAAAATATCAGCAATTTGTTTTATGGATGATGACAGTCTACTGTTTTCTTTATCTTTTATGACAGGAATGGTGCTTCTCACTCCAGATTCTCCATCACGACTGCCAAATTCTTTATGTACCCCAAAGTCTGGGAGGTCACATTTTCACATCTGCCAAGTTTTCATGACACTGAAAGTAACTAATGAATCCACTGAAATATAAGCAAAGCATCAGACTGCTACGGCTGACTATAATTTGGTAGTTCTCTGTATTCAGTTACTTATTCACCCATGTTCTTAACACTGAGTATCCACTGTCAGCTAAATCTTGCAAGGATATAAATGTGTATAAGACATGATCTCTGCTTTTCAGTATCTCCATAAAGAAGATATTCTCCTTCTCTTCTTGCTTTCCTCTTCCTCCTTCTCATGCTTAATATTAAAGATTTAATGACTGCCTATAATTCAACTGCACTGTTCAAATGTTTTATGTCTATGAACTCATTGAATCCTCACTATTCCCCACTTTACAGATGAAAAAACTGAGTCATCCAGAGGTTAGTTAAAGAACTTGCCAAGGATTAACAGCCTACAGACAGAAATTGAATCCAAGAAATAGGTCTTCAGAGCTTGAGCTTCTAATCATTACATAAGTGTGTGTATTATGTTTATATATAAATATATAAGAGTAAATATATTTGGAGCTCTCACCAATGTACCACTCTATGCCAACACAGATCCCAACAGGAAGAGACAGACTTTGCAACTCTGGTAGAAAGTGACACTACTACCACCAGAAGGAAAAAGAAAGATTTTCTCCCTGCTTAGAAACAGCTCATCCAATGAGAGACTGTCACAACTCAGACAATGAAAAGCCACTTTGAGCTCCTAGTTTCCTCCAATGAACTTTTTGTTTCTATTAGTCCTTCCCAACTTCCGCTTCTCCTCTATAGAAGAGAATTTTCTTTTATAGGAATTTATTTCTCCTTTCCTTTACAGGACTTGGATGTGGTTCATGCATAGTTGCATGTCCTGAATTTCAATTCTTTGCTGCTCCCGAATAAACCGTTTTTGCTGGTAAAATAACTGGTGTTTTATTGTTTTAGGTTAACTCTAGTCAAAGGGTTTCACATCCCATTTACTCCTCAGAACTACCCTATTATTCACACTGCTTTCATCCCTCAGCCTGAAGGTGATAACCTCACTTTTCAGAAGGCTCCAGAGTCTCAGTGTGGCCTTGCTCATTTCTGTGACTGTGGATCAAATATCTTTGATAACGGAGACTGGGAACATGATGATGATGATGGTCCCTGGGCACTTACAGAAGACACACAGGGCTTGATTTATCTTCCTTCCCAGCAAGGGAGAAGGTACTTTCCTAGTTATAGAAGCTTGCCTGGGCTAAGAGTAACTAAAAATGAAATTTGAGCACAGACTCCCCTAACTCTAATCTCAGAAGAAATTGCCCAGGGAAATTCCCAGTCCTTGCCCAGAGAAATCCCATGAGGCTTTGAACAAAGGGAATAACTTCTCCCTAAATAAATTAAAGAAGCATGCATTCAAGGAGAATATTTGCATACATTATTCATCATCCCTCTTTGTGGCTGCCTTACTCTACACAGAATGATGGCCACAATTTAATACATGTATTAAGGGTTTTTCCTGAGTTTTCCCAAGAATTTCTTATAATATCATACTGTATGGGAAAAAAAATTTTTTTTTTAAATAGGGAAAAGGAAAGCTAAGCATATAGGGCCCAGAGACAAGGAGATAGCACATTTTGATCCAGTAGGTCAGGAAAGTCCCCCTGGTTGAGAATAATTTAGGTTAGAAATAGAGGGTAAGAAATTAGAGGTAAGTGACTAAGTAAGGAGATGGCTACCATTGGCTAAGGGAGAAGTGTAATGATGTGACCTTGGATACAGGTGGTGGAGATGGAGAGGAAAGTATAAGATCCAAAGATACCAGTAATATATAGTCAAATGCCTAGACAACTGATTGGCATGTGGAGGGTCAGAGAGGTGAAAATATAAAGATTTCGCCCAAGTGTCTGGCCTGAGTGTTTAGAAGAACTGACAGTGCCTTAAACAGAAGTAAATTCCCTTTTCTTGAGGAGAAAAATTTGGACTTCTTAACTTTCAGGCACTAGTCAGATATGCTCATGGAGATATCCAGTAGGCATGCACACAAAAAGTGATGAAAGGGTCAAAGCCAATAATTGTGGTGCTGGGTTTTTTAATAATGCATTAGAGTCTTCCAAGTGCTTATTTGATTTGACACTCACAAATAACCCCATTAGGCAACCAGGAAAGCTATATTTACTCTCAATTTACACATTTCAAAATTGACGCATTGTGATAAGAAATTTTACACTGTACGTGGCAGAACTGGCAACCTAAATACTCTTGGTACACTCACTACATCTATGACACGTGCTACCGTGTCCCAGAGCCTGAATATACCATCAGTTGAGATATTATTCAGATAAGGAGAATAGACCATTCAAAACAGAAAACCAATAACTTAGTGCTCATATAAATTATTTAAATGCAAAGTACAATGCTGACCATTTTCTCTACAAATGGTTCTACATTATTAAATCATTTGTAACCAATGTGTTTGTCCAAACCCTTAGTATACCACCACTATATTAATGACGCCTTTTATTTTCTGATGCTTTCATATCTTGGGGTCTTGCTGATTCTGGAGGGCTTCCCTTTCCCTGAGCTATCTAATTCCTTGAGATAGCAAACTACTTTCCTGGAGCATGCCTTTCAGATGCAAATCAAGTCAGAGCCCATACCCCAACCACTTCCTTAATCAGTTTCTCACATTCAGTCACTATCTACCTTCCCAATTACCCCAGGGCCAGGTAGCAGACCACTAGGGACAGCCCTTATGCCTCAGAGCCTAGTGAAATTATTCAAACCATCCAACCTAAACCTGCTTCCCTGCTTCACCTGTTCCTTCCTTTGCAAACCACAATACAGGCTCTTGTCAAATGCTTCCCCCCTACACACATGTACCTCTTAGCAGATGCTGTTGCTTCCATGTGTAGTTCTCAATGGCACGGCATACTGCCTTCTCTTTGGATCTGTGAGTTTAACAAACTATCATTTTAATGGTTGTGCTCTCCTGACATGTTGGCCTTACCTACCTAAATAATAATAAAATCTACATTTTAAAACAACCAGTCAGAAACTAGAACCCAAAATAATTAAGAAAGCCCAAAGTGAACAGATGCCCATGTGATCGTGTTATTGAGCCAAACTTGGATCAGCTCACCTGACATGCAGCAAAGCCAATCTACTGACACGGGGTTGTGGTGAAGGAAAGTACAGCATTTATTGTAGGGCACCAAGCAAAGAGAACAGGTAGCTACTGCCCAAAAGACTCACACTCTCTGATGGCTTTCAGGCAAGGTTTTACAAAGGCAACATTAGGGGTGAGGGTCACAGGGTAGTGATCAACTCACGGTTGGTTGATGGTGATGTAACATGGTAATGTTTCTGGAATCTTAATCATCAGCCTTCTGATTCCAACCAGTCTAGGTCTACTTGCTTGTGGGCAGCAGGTAGCCTCCATCCTCCACCAGGTAGGGGTCGTAGTTTCTACAGAACAACTCAGAGATATGCCTCAGATTGTTATCTGTATCCCTTCAGAAGGAACTAGGAGTCCCGTCACTGTATTGTTCTAATCATTAACTGTTTGAGTCTGTTCTCTGAAATCTGGGGAAGCTCAAACAAGAAGTGGGGGACACAGAGGGACTTGTACCTAGGAGGGCCCCACAGCATCTTGCTCGGTTTCAATCCCCCCTTTTCTTTGATACTCTTCAATCCTGAGGAGAACAATGGTGGGACAAGAAAAGGAATAAACTTTTGGATAGAGAGGTTAATCGCAAACTCAGCAGGGGAACTCACTGTTAGGGGGACTCGGTTACAACTGGTAACATGAAGAACACAGCCATCATTAAAACAACAACCAAAACACCAAAACTGACATGATGATACTTATAATAACTACATAAAAGAAATTATGTATATCTTATGTGACTATTATGTAGAAAAAGATTACTTCAACATTGTTTTATTCATCTAAATGCACTTATTAAAATTTTTAGTTTTTAAATTGTTTCCTAATACTAGATATTTTTTATTTTTAAATCATTTTATATTTGTACCTTGATATACATATATATACAATATCACAAAAGATAATTTCACCAGCGATAACCAGTGTTCACATTTTAACACTTTTCTATGGATCTTTCAGTCATATAGTTTTCATGTAATCAAATGATATTACACATACCAATATATAATGAGTTTTTTCATATAATAAAATATTGCAATACAGAGAACCTTCAGAACATGGGCAAATCTGGCCTGCTGCCTATGTTTGTAGACAAAATTTAATCGGAACAAAGCCACACTCTCTCATGCATTGTCTACAGCTATTTCACTGCTGTAATAGTAGAGTTGACTAGTTGCAACAGAGATCACAAAGCCTGCAAAGCCTAAAATATTTACTATGTGACCCTTTCCAAAAACGTTTGCCAACCCTGATATATTGTGTACATTTTCCATATTGTTTCTATTATAACAGTATTATTTTAAATCCTACAGTAATCGATTACATGTTATAATTTCATCTATTAAATCTTAATTTTCAGATCATAATCTGGCTTCGTGATTGTCAGAGATAAACTTTTTCAATTTGATTATACACCATGAAGATTTACATAAGTTTGAAAAGGCTACTTCTTAAAATAACAGAATTATTTTTGTATTCTTAAAACTATAATTAAAAAGCAAAATATTGATTCTGTGTATTAGGGCTTAAAATCCATTGCACTTTCAGAGAACACAAAACAATAGCATAGCCAATACTGAATATGAAGTGGAGAAACCATTTCAACACCCACAGACATTCAAAATTCCCATGTTCTGAGAATCGGAACGAAGATGGCAGAGTAGGACGTGCTCTCACTCCCTCTTGCGAGAACACCAGAATAACAACTAGCTGCTGCACAGTCATCGACGGGAAGACACTGGAACTCACAAAAAAAGATAACCCACATCCAAAGACAAAGGAGAAGCCACAATGAGACGGTAGGAGGGGCGCAACCACAGTAAAATCAAATCCCATAACTGCTGGGTGGGTGACTCACAGACTGAAGAACACTTATACCACAGAAGTCCACCCACTGGAGTGAAGGTTCTGAGGCCCATGTTAGAGTTCTCAACCTGGGGGTCCGGCAACAGGAGGAGGAATTCCTAGAGAATCAGACTTTGAAGGCTAGTGGGATTTGACTGCAGGACTTAAATAGGACTCGGGGAAAGAGACTCCACTCTTGGAGGGCACACAAAAAGTACTGTGTGCATCGGGACCCAGGGGAAGCAGAAGTGACCCCAGGGGAGACTGAACCAGACCTACCTGCCAGTGTTGGATGGTCTCCTGCAGAGGCCGGCGTGGCTGTGGCTCCGTGGAGACAAGGACACTGGCAGCAGAAGTTCCGGGAAGTACTCCCTGGCATGAGCCCTCCCAGAGTCTGCCACTAGTCCCACCAAAGAGCCCTGGTAGGCTCCAGTGTTGGGTTGCCTCAGGCCAACCAACACGGAGGGTACCCAGCCCTACCCATCAGCAGTAAAACAGATTAAAGTTTTACTGAGCTCTGCCCACCAGAGCAACGGTCAGCTCTACCCACCACCAGTCCCTCCCATCAGGAAACTTGCACAAGCCTCTTAGATAGCCTCATCCACCAGAGGGCAGACAGCAGAAGCAAGAAGAACTACAATCCTGCACCCTGTGGAACAAAAACCACATTCACAGAAACATAGACAAGATGAAAAGGCAGAGAGCTATGTACCAGATGAAGGAACAAGATAAAACCCCAGAAAAACAACTAAATGAAGTGGAGATAGGCACCCTTTCAGAAAAAGAATTCAGAATAATGATAGTGAAGATGATCCAGGATCTCAGAAAAAGAATGGAGGCAGAGATAGAGAATATGCAAGAAATGTTTAACAAAGACTTAGAAGAATTAAAGAACAGAGATGAATAATACAATAACTGAATAGAAAACTACACTAGAAGGAATCAATAGCAGAATAACTGAGGCAGAAGAATGGATAAGTTACCTGGAAGACAGAATGGTGGAATTCACTGCTGCGGCACAGAATAAAGAAGAAAGAATGAAAAGAAATTAAAACAGCCTAAGAGACCTCTGGGACAACATTAAATGCAACAACATTCGCATTATAGGGTCCCAGAAGAAGAGAGAGAGAAAGGACCAGAGAAAATATTTGAAGACATTATAATCGAAAACTTCCCTAACATGGGAAAGGAAACAGCCACCCAAGTCAAGGAAGTGAAGAGAGTCCCATACAGGATAAACCTAAGGAGAAACACGCCGAGACACATAGTGATCAAACTGGCAAAAATTAAAGACAAAGAAAAATTACTGAAAGCAGCAAGGGAAAAATGACAAATAACATACAAGGGAACTCCCATAAGGTTAACAGCTGATTTCTCAGCAGAAACTCTACAAGCCAGAAGGGAGTGGCATGATATACTTAAACTGATGAAAGGGAAGAACCTAAAACCAAGATTACTCTACCTAGCAAGGATCTCATTCAGATTTGAGGGAGAAATCAAAAGCTTTACAGAGAAGCAAAAGCTAAGAGAATTCAGCACCACCAAACCAGCTCTACAACAAATGCTAAAGGAATTTCTCTAAGTGGGAAACACAAGAGAAGAAAAGGACCTACAAAAACAAACCCAAAACAATTAAGAAAAATGTCATAGGAACATACATATCAATAATTACCCTGAACGTGAATGGATTAAATGCTCCAAGCAAAAGACACAGGCTTGCTGAATGGATACGAAAACAAGACCCATATATATGCTGTCTACAAGAGACCCACTTCAGACCTAGGGACACATACAGACTGAAAGTGTGGGGATGGAAAAAGATATTCCATGCAAATGGAAATCAAAAGAAAGCTGGAGTAGCAATACTCATATCAGATAAAATAGACTTTAAAATAAAGAATGCTACAAGAGACAAGGAAGGACACTACATAATGATCAAGGGATCAATCCAAGAAGATGATATAACAATTATAAATACATATGCACCCAACATAAGAGCATCTCGATACATAAGGCAACTGCTAACAGCTATAAAAGAGGAAATCAAATCAACAGTAACATAATGATACTGGGGGACTTTAACACCTCAATTACACCAATGGACTGATCATCCAAACAGAAAATTAATAAGGAAACACAAGCTTTAAATGACACAATAGACCAGATAGATTTAATTGATATTTATAGGACATTCCCCCCCAAAACTGCAGATTACACTTTCTTCTCAAGTGCGCACTGAACTTTCTCAAGGATAGATCACATCTTGGGTGACAAATCAAGCCACAGTAAATTTAAGAAAATTGAAATCACATCAAGTATCTTTTCAGACCACAACACTATGAGATTAGAAATCAATTACAGGGAAAGAAATATTAAAAACACGAACACATGGAGGCTAAACAAAACATTACTAAATAACCAAGGGATCACTGAAGAAATCAAAGGGGAAATCAAAAAATACCTAAAGACAAGTGACAATGAAAACACGACAATCCAAAACCTATGGGATGCAGCAAAAGCAGTTCTAAGAGGGAAGTTTATAGCTATACAAGCCTACCTCAAGAAACAAGAAAAATCTCAAATAAACAATATAACCTTACGCATAAAGGAACTAGAGAAAGAAGAACAAACAAAACCCAAAGTTAGCAGAAGTAAAGTAATCATAAAGGTCAGAGCAGAAATAAATGAAATAGAAACAAAGAAAACAACAGCACAGATCAATAAAACTAAAAGCTGATTCTTTGAGAAAATAAAACAAAATTGATAAACCATTTAGCCAGACTCATCAAGAAAAAGAGGGAGAGGACTCAATGAAAAAGGAGATGTTACAACAGACACCACAGAAATACAAAGCATCCTAAGAGACTACTACAAGCAACTCTATGCCAATAAAGTGGACAACCTGGAAGAAATGGACAAATTCTTAGAAATGCACAACCTTCCAAGACTGAACCAGGAAGAAATAGAAAATATGAACAGACCAATCACAAGTAATGCAGTTGAAACTGTGATTAAAAATCTTCCAACAAACAAAAGTCCAGGATCAGATGGCTTCAAAGGTGAATTCTATCATTTAGAGAAGAGCTAACACCTATCCTTCTCAAACTCTTCCAAAAATTTGCAGAGGAAGGAACACTCCCAAAGTCCTTCTAATGAGGCCACCACCACCATGATACCAAAAGCAGACAAAGATACTACAAAAAGAGAAAATTACAGACCAATATCACTGATGAACATAGATGCAAAAATCCTCAGCAAAATACTAGCAAACAAAATCCAACAACACATTAAAAGGATCATACACCATGATCAAGTGGGATTTATCCCAGGGATGCAAGGATTGTTCAATATACGCAAATCAGTCAATGTGTACACCATATTAACAAACTGAAGAAGAAAAACCATATGATCATTTCAATACATGCAGAAAAAGCTTTTGACAAAATTCAACTCCCACTTATGATAAAAACTCCCCAGAAAGTGGGCACAGAGGGAACCTACCACAACATAATAAAGGCCATATACGAAAAACCCACAGCAAACATCATTCACAAGGGTTAAAAACTGAAAGCATTTCCTCTAAGATCAGGAACAAGACAAGGATGTCCACTCTAGCCACTATTATGCAGCATAGTTTTGGAAGTCCTAGCCATGGCAATCAGAGAAGAAAAAGATATAAAAGGAATACAAATTGGAAAAGAAGAAGTAAAAGTGTCACTGTTTGCAGATGACATGATACTATACATAGAGAATCCTAAAGATGCTGCCAGAAAACTACGGGAGCAAATCAATGAATTTGGTAACGTAGCAGGATACGAAATTAATGCACAGAAATCTCTGGCATTCCTATACACTTATGATGAATCATCTGAAAGAGAAATTAAGGAAACACTTCCATTTACCATTGCAACAAAAAGAATAAAATACCAAAGAATAAACCTACCTAGGGAGACAAAAGACCTGTATGCAGAAAACTATAAGACAATGATGAAAGAAATTAAAGATGATACCAACAGATGGAGAGATATACCATGTTCTTGGATTGGAAGAATCAATATTGTGAAAATGACTATACTACCCAAAGCAACCTACAGATTCAGTGCAATCCCTATCAAATTACCTGTGGCATATTTTACGGAACTAGAACCAAAAATCTTAAAATCTGTATGGAGACACAAAAGACCCCGAACAGCCAAAGCAGTCTTGAGGGTAAAAAAAACGGAGCTGGGGGCTTCCCTGGTGGCGCAGTGCTTGAGAGTCCGCCTGCCGATTCAGGAGACGCGGGTTCGTGCCCCGTTTCGGGAGGATCCCACATGCCGCGGAGCGGCTGGGCCCGTGAGCCATGGCCGCTGAGCCTGCGCGTCCGGAGCCTGTGCTCCGCAAATGGGAGAGGCCACAACAGTGAGAGGCCCGCAAAAAAAAAAAAAAAAACGGAGCTGGAGGAATCAGACTCCCTGACTTCAGACTATACTACAAAGCTACAGTATTCAAGACAATATGGTACTGGTACAAAAACAGAAACATAGATCAATGGAACAGGATAGAAAGCCCAGAGATAAACCCATGCACCTATGGTCAACTAATCTATGACAAAGGAGGCAAGGATATACAATGGAGAAGAGACAGTCTCTTCAATAAGTGGTGCTGGGAAAACTGGACAGCTACATATAAAGGAATGAAATTAAAACACATCCTGACACCATACACAAAAATAAACTCAAAATGGATAGAAGACCTAAATATAAGGCCAGACACTATAAAACACATAGAGGAAAATGTCGGCAGAACACTCTTTTTTATTTATTTATTTTTTGCGGTATGCGGGCCTCTCAGTGTTGTGGCCTCTCGCATTGCGGAGCACAGGCTCCGGATGCACAGGCTCAGTGGCCATGGCTCACAGGCCTAGCTGCTCCGTGGCATGTGGGATCTTCCCGGACCGGGGCACAAACCCGTGTCCCCTGCATCGGCAGGCAGACTCTCAACCACTGCGCCACCAGGGAAGCCCCGGCAGAACACTCTTTGACATAAATCACAGAAAGATCCTTTTTGGACCACCTCTTAGAGAAATGGAAATAAAAACAAAAATAAACAAATGGGACCTAATGAAACTTCAAAGCTTTTGCACCGCAAAGGTAACCATAAACAAGAGGAAAAGACAACCCTCAGAATGGTAGAAAATATTTGCAAACGAATCAATGGACTAAGGATTAATCTCCAAAATATATAAACAGCTCATTCAGCTCAATATTAAAAAAAGAAAAAACCCACTCTAAAAATGGGCAGAAGACCTAAACAGACATTTCTCCAAAGAAGACATACAGATGGCCAAGAGGCACATGAAAAGCTGCTCAACATCACTAATTATTAGAGAAATGGAAAACAAAACTACAATGAGGTATCACCTCACACCAGTTAGAATGGGCATCATCAGAAAATCTCCAAACAACAAATGCTGGAGAGGGTGTAGAGAAAAGGGACCCCTCTTGCACTGTTGGTGGGAATGTAAATTGATACAGCCACTATGGAGAACAGTATGGAGGTTCCTTCAAAAACTAAAAATAGAATTACCATATGATCCAGCAATCCCACTACTGGGCATATACCCAGAGAAAACCATAATTCAAGAAGACACATGCAACCCAATGTTCATTGCAGCACTGTTTAACAAATACCGTATGCTAACACATATATATGGAATCTAAGGGAAAAAAAGGTCATGAAGAACTTAGGGTTAAGACGGGAATAAAGACACAGACCTACTAGAGCATGGACTTGAGGTTACTAGTTGGGGGAAGGGTAAGCTGTGACAAAGTGAGAGAGTGGCATGGACATATATACACTCCCAAACTTAAAATAGATAGCTAGTGGGAAGCAGCCGCATAGCACAAGGGAGATCAGCTTGGTGGTTTGTGACCACCTAGAGGGGTGGGATAGGGAGGGTGGGAGGGAGGGAGACACAAGAGGGAAGAGATATGGGAACATATGTATATGTATAACGGATTCACTTTGTTATAAAGCAGAAGCTAACACACCATTGTAAAGCAATTATACTCCAATAAAGATGTTAAAAAATAATTAATTAATCAAAAAAAAAATAGCCAGGTCATGGAAGCAACCTAAATGCCCATCGACAGACAAATGGATAAAGAAGATGTGGTACATATATACAATGGAATATTACTCAGCCATAAAAAGGAACGAAATTGGGTTACTTGTTGAGATGTGGATGGATCTAGAGACTGTCATACAGAGTGAAGTAAGTCAGAAAGAGAAAAACAAATATTGTATATTAACTCATATATATGGAACCCAGAAAAATGGTACAGATGAACCAGATTGCAGGGAAGAAACTGAGACACAGATGTGGAGAACAAATGTATGGACACCAAGGGGGGAAAGCAGCGGGTGGGGTGGGGTGGGGTGTGTGATGAATTGGGCGATTGGGATTGACATGTATACACTGATGTGTATAAAATGGATGACTAATAAGAATCTGCTGTATAAAAAAATTAATAAAAAATTCAAAAATTAAAAATAAATAGAAGAGATAAAAGGAAAAGAAACAAAAATCAAAATTCCCATGTTCTCCTAATCACAAGGTATTCTCTCCTCTTGATTGTTATCTATTTAAAGGAAGCTGATACAGCACAGGAATAGTTCCCAAACTCCTCTATAAAGCTCCCTCACATTTTTGGTCAATTTGATATGGTAGAATATGTTTAAGAAGTTAGAAGAGTAGGAGAAGGAGACTAATACTCTGTACCCTAAGCAATTCTCCCTCGAAATATTCATCAACGACTCTGTTAAAAATCTAAATATGTGGGATGGCATAGGGAAGACTGGTGCTCTCACTCTGGACCCAAGTTCATTCCAAATAAAACTCTCAACTCAGCTCTACAGAATGAAACAGGAATGTCAAAGGTAACATACAGGATGGGCTGTACACCAAGAAGACATTTACACTATGATAATAGTAATAAAATATCTGGGACTGTGCTTACTTTTTAGATGAACTATAGGTAATAAATATTGAGCTAGAATATGCCATATTTGGATAAATTGACTTACTGTACTGTGGAGACTCTAACTCATGTAAAGTAACTACAGGCTCATAAAAATCATTTTACTATAAAATAAAATTTATCTATCTTTCTATCTATCTATCTATCTATATCAAACCACACTATGTTTAAACAAAGTACTGCATATGTGTCTCTCTCCCACATTCAGATTTTGATGAGATTCCTTGGCTTTATCATTTCTTATAAACCCTATATATCATTTTTTCATGAAATTAATAGTGGAAGAGTAATATGATAAGGGTAAATAAGGGAGTCAACACTGTCATACATAGGCTGGGCAGGAAAGAGATGATCAAGGCCACTGAGCAGACAAGCTGTGAGGGATTCTGAACTGTCATCCATGTCCTTAGAGGCAAGATTATGGAATCATTTTAATCAGCAGGGTGATTAACTTAACCTTGAGCAAATTAGTGGGTCATTGGCTCATGATTTGTGTAACTATCTACATTTTGAAAACCATAGCTTCCCAACATTGATAAATGCAAAGATAAGTAGGCATTATATGTACTTGTAAAATAAAGTTAAATAAATATAATCAACAAATGAATCAACATGAAAGAGGAGAACTAAAGCTTTCCTTTCCTTTCTCTGCCTTTTCACATTTTTTCCTTAATCTTTTTTTTAACATCACTAATATTTAGCAGACAAGGTAAATTCAGGGCGGGAATGATTCCATAAAACCATGCTTCTTGTTTATATTATAAGACATACTTCTTTAATCTGTCACAAGATGTGTTTCAAAGTGACGCAGAAAGCATTACCAAAGAGGACAGCTGAGGCTAGACTGTTCATAAATACTTATAAACAAATGAATTGTTTACTTAGTCTGTAATGCTTAGGGACTCAATTATGTTCCAATTTTCAAAGCCCTCCAACCCCCCTAACCAGTTTACCTCCAGATTCTTTTCCGTATGCAAATCACATGTTCTTACTGTATCACACTCATAACTCACAACTAAAGATTCCAGTCCTATATATGTTATGCTCTACTTACTTGCAAGAGCACATAGCAGTAATGAACTTATCAGTAAATCACTGTAATATCAGACTCCAGTTAGGTAGTAGTGCCTTGGAGAAATATATCTAGGGCTTAGCTTAGTAAATGGGTCTAGCCGTGTCATTAGTTCAGCGTGTGTGAAAGAAGCCACCTAACATACGCACAGTACATAGGTAAGAGGCAGATTTCTTTCCCTTTACATAATGTATTCACTGGTATGTAAAGAGGAGCATTACTCCTACAGGTTATTTAGTGTCACTTAAATACTCTCCTGACCTGAAAAAAACACAAGTCCATTTTTTCCTTAAGGATGGGAGTGACTGAGCTTCCAAGATCAACTTGGAGATATTATGGGTTAACAGTTAATATCAAAGTTCTTCTTTATTACCGAGGAGCTCCTGCAGTCATCAGCATCTTGCCTCTAACTCCTCATAACTTTACCTTATTTACTACTGTATTCTTTTCACCCCAGATCGTACTAGATTTATGCTATTTTTAAAAATAGGTTTGCTAGCTGAAAAATAATCCAAATATTACAGAAGTAAAAAAAGGAAAATCAGTTTTTCCCATGACTCCTCCCTGCCACTGCCACCCGTGCAACAATGTCAGTCCTCAGGAGAAACCACTCAACAGACTGGTGTTAAAACACCAGGAGATTTGGGACACACACACATAACATAGATTTTTAAATATTTCAGTAAAAATTATATCATCCTGTTGTATTGTTTAAATATTTACTTAAAATATTCACCATATATCAAAGGTGGCACTTATGGACACACCTCATATTCTTTAACAGTAATGTGCTCCTTTGTATGGCTATAATGTAATCTATTTAACTAGCCCCTCATAAAGGATTTTTTAAATTGTTTCCAATTCTTTAATTCTATAAATATGTTGCAGTGAACATCTTTGTACATATGTCAGCAGAATATTTATTAGCAATCATTTATATAGTGTTTATTATCTTCCCAGCACAAGTGTCTCACTTACTCAATCCTCATAACAAGTGTTTGGATTCAGTACTATTATTATCTTGTGTTTGGAATTAGAAAAAAAGGAATCACAGAAAAAGCAATTTTCTCACATCATTATTGAGTGACAGAGTCAGAATTCAGACTTAGGTTGTCTGTCTCCAAAACCAAAATCCTTAACCACTGTGCCACACTGCCTGTAGGTGCCTTTGATTTTGGTGAAGATCCAAAATTTTTAAATGTACCTCTGCTTTGCTCTGAGTGTGCTTAGACCCTTAATTACCAATCCATTGTCAGGCTAAATTCTCCTCCTTGACATTAAGCTTAGATGGGCAAATCATTCTTTTGATTGTATCCTTATTTTTTATTCTCAGCCCAGGCCTTGCTCTCCTTCTCCAGAATTCCAACCTCGCTTACGTGATTTAAGCCCACCCATAGCCTTCATTTGGAAACAAAAGATAAATTTTATCACAGTCATCAATATGAAGAACTGTGAACAGTGTCAGTTGTGGGGAAAACCATGAATATTTAGGACGCTAAGTAATATCTCTGTCACAGAATCACTGACCTGAGCTTAATATGTGGGTTTGTGACCTTGGAACTCCATTTCCTCATCCATATAATGATGGGATTTACCTAAATTATTCTGAGATTTCTTTCAGTATGAAAATTCAGTGGTAAGTCTCTAAGTTTCCTGATTCAGACATCAGTTTTCCAGTTTGCAGATTTCTGCTGAGCCTATGAATCTGAATCTCCTAACCATCTCAGCCATCCTAAATATCAAAACAAGAAATACACACAAGCCATCAGTTCTAACTTTTACTGATCTGGCCGAGCAGACGGTGCAGTGTACATGCATTGGCCTTCTCCTTCCTCTACTTAAAAGGATGTTACTCAAGAGCATTCACATGAAATAAGAAAAAAAGTATCTCTGATATGGCGTTTTCAGATGATTTATAATGCGCTTCAGGGAAAGATGCATTTGGTGTTTAAGTTGAAAGTGTCTCCTGTATTTGTGCAAGAGATTGGGCCCCTGGGCTAAGACCAGGCGTGGAGGGGGAGCCAGCCAGGTCTTCTTACTACAGAGCATGAAAATAAGGGAGCTGTAAAAGTTGTAGAGGAAGAGGTCAACAGTTCAGAACTAAAGAAACAGTCCACATGCAATGGCATATTCCATAGAAAGAGGGTTAGCGGCTCAAGGGTCGAGACCAGAGGCTGAGCAAGTGGGTTTGGGTGGCTGGCAGGTGATCGAAAACAATGACAAAGACATTTTGTTAAGGGACGTTTATAGCTTTGCCCAGGGTTCAAGATGATGTATTGGTCAGACTGGACAGAAACTATTCCTTAAGGTGAACTTCTAAGTGTTATATGGCAGATGAAATCCAAGAAAAAAAAAGTAAGGATGAAAAAGATATCTTATTTAGAAGTCATTTTTCTTATTCAAATCCCAACTCATTAGTTGTGTGAGCTCAGAAAAAGCACTTAACTTCTACGACCCTCCACCTCAAGTTTATGAAAGGAAGAGACTGGTTTCTGCCTCGTAGATCTGTTTGGAGGTATTAGCTGAGTTAACATATTGTAAAGGATTTGTCAACTGTCAATATCAGGCAAATACAGGATTTGTTATCTTGTTATCACTGGATTGCAAGTTCTCAAAGTAGAACTCCAACTGTATGAAAACTTATTGCTGGGTTTCTTTTCTACTGTCCTTGGCCTTTTGCCTTTGCTTACCGTATGCAAATGATATACTACAGCTGGCCCATAAGTAGCTACCAGAGAAAATATTACAATAAATTTTATTTGTTCCTTGGTATTCTCAACCAGCTGTTCTTCTCATAGATTTCAAGATCTGATCTTAGCTCTTTCAGTTTTCATAACCCATTCATTGAATTACTGGAACATGATCCTTGTCTTTGAACCTCCCTGATAGTTTCGTTTTCTTGGAATTTTTTCCCGGGCTTTGTCACAAATAATTATAGAACAAGGGGGAGGCAAATTCCTTTAAGTTGTGAAGAAATAAAATCCAGCAATTAGCAACCTAGAATTTTTTTTCTCAAGAATTGTGCAACCGTTGAATGTTAGTGGCCTACAAGTCAGCAGCATTCACAGAGATTAATTAGAACAAATTTGGGCTTTAGAAACAAAGACATAATCAATGCACTTTTTTTTTTGAGTAAAGAAGGATAATCACAATGATAATATACACATCAAAGCTACTTCTATCATATTTAATCTAAGACACCTCAATAAGACGAGTGGTCCCCTGTTGCCTTTCCTGGAACCAGTACTAGGCCAGTTGCATCAAAATTATATTGGGAGCTTTGGAGAAAATGACTAAAGTCCTCAGCCTTGATGATGATGTACTGAATCATGATCTCTGGATAAGGAACTCAGGAAACTAAGTAGTGTCTGAAGTTTCTCAGGTTATTCTGATATCAAGCCAGTTTGCGGTAGCATCTTTGAGTACCAGATTTCATGATGGGCATATAGTTATGGCTTTGATTCCCTAATTCTAGGTATTACAATCTCTTCACCTTAAGTAGCTGTGAACAATAGTTTTTTCAGCCACACAGGTCCATCACATTGCACAATGTGTAGTACATGGTACTTACTTAATGCAGCATTCAATGCACAAAGACTGAATTCTAATGTTTGATCCAAACATTATTTAAGAACGAAACTCAGAGTAATGTAAGAAAAGAAAGGGGAAATGAGTGACACCACTGAGGCAAGTACATCTTCCACTGTTGTTATCTAAACAACTGAATTTCGGCAGCTACTTAAACTTATCTGCTGTTTTTTTCCAGTGAAATAAAAAGTAGCTAAAAAGGAAATATCAAGATCCATGGAAAGTCATGTACAACTCTGGATGTCAGAGAGAATAAAACTTTCAGACAATGTGAAGAAGGATACGGTCTGTGAATAAAGTCATTCAAACATACATCAGGGAAAAGTTAAATTATTTAATCCATATAAAATTAAAATCAAGTCCACTATTAGCCACAGTGACTCCCATAAAGTAAATTGAGTTACATAATTTCACTTAAGAAATGGTACTTTGGAGACAAATTTTCTCAAAATGCCCCATTTCTCTTTCTGGTCCTTTTGGCCATAAAAAAAAACTGACCCAGGCAAATAATTTCTAGTTTTAGGTGACTCAATTCCTCTTCCCCAATACTGGAACAACTCAATTAGGTTTCATAAATTACTGAAAGAGGGATAGAATCCAATGTACTCAGGGCTCAGAATATGAAAGATATGTTGGTTTTACTCATTTAAAACAGTAATTTGTTAAATATCCTATTCTTCCCATTATCTAATAGGCCAAGAAATATATATATATATATTTCCATGTCATTAGAGCAATTTCATTGCTTTTCTTCTTAGACAGCTTTTAGCCTCTACCATTTCTCCAAGGTTAAACCCATTCTCTCTTAAAGAATATATATTAGGTTTTGTAAAGTACTAATTTTATTCATGATGAGCACAAGATCTGGAACATAGTTGGTTTTAAAATAAGTTAATTAATACTTCAAGGGTTTGAACAAGTAGAGCTCCAGGAAAAAAATTTTTTTAGTTAAAATAATGTTATTGTAGAACCTCAGTTTCCAAGCACCAAAGAATAAAAGCAGAAAGATTCTCCAATACTCTACTCACAATGAATAATATTACCCCCCAAGACATATAACAGTCAATAGTCTCTCCTTATGAAGCATCTTTTTTTAATCATCCAGGGAAAATCCTATTATAACACTATTGCTAGATTCTATCAAAGGATTAAAATGGATCTACCTGAGAAGTAGTAGACAGAAAATTGCTTTTTCAGTTTGTTTTCAGCAGTGTGGTAGATTGTAAAAATGACCATAAATCTTTCCCTTCCTACATCCACCCTTGTTATGTAACATTGCAGTAGCTCTCATCAAAAGGTGGAATCCATATCTTACCCCTTGAGTCTGAGTTGACCAAGCAACCTCCTTTGTCCGACAAGACATGAGGAAGCCTTTTGCAAACAGAGGCATCCAAAATGCTGTACACTGGTCTTCCTTCTCTCTTGCTCATCTTGGAAACACTGCAACTGCCACCATGTGGACAAGCCTGGATGTCCTAATGGGTGATGAGAGTCATGTGGCCCAGTTCCCCTCATCCTGCTAGCTGTCATCCCAGCCAAAAGAGACAGCTGCTAGACTATAAGGCCATGAACTACCACCTGAGTGCAGCAGCATGAGTGAACACAGATAAAGAATGGCCCCACTAAACCCAGCACAAATTGCAGCTACAATAGGACTGTGAGCTAAATAAATGGTGGCTGTTTCAAGCCATCAAGTTTCGGAGCAACGAAAATGTTTGTTAAGCAGCAAAAACTAACTGACAAAAGAAGATAAAGTCAAATTAATTAATAAGGAGGAGGCAGAGGAAAAAAATTAAGTTCTGCTCTTGTTTGATTACTCCAGGAAAGCCTTCAGAGTCTATCAAATGGAGAGGTTATTCCAGTACACTAGACCTTGAATGGTTCTTTGTTTCTTTACAAAAGAATAAAGAAGGGAGTTAAGATTTGATGCATGTCTTCTATGTAATATAGCCATAGTTTTATATACATTATCTCATTTAATCTTTGAAGGAACCTGTGAGTTAAGATCCAATATTGCTATTTTAAAGATGAAAAGAGTACTGCTTATAGCGATTGCCCCAAAGCGACATTCTTAGAAAGTGGCATAACTGAAATTCTAATATAGTTCTCCCTAACTCCAAAGCCTATGAAATCATGCCGTAAATGCAACCTCATCAGGAGAAGCAAACATGACTTTTTAAACCGGCAACTGAATGCCTGCCACAAATCCAGTAGAGGTTTCACTTAGCATTGGTCTCTCTGGCCACACCATTAACAGAATTAAGTTTCTGAAAGACAGAGCTGGTCTCACTGTTTTACACACAAGACTCCGTCACTACCATGAGGTACCTACCCCTGTCTCACTTCCTCTTCTGGATGACTACTCTAGTAATTCATATCTGTCTAAAGGAAGTTTTTGAAGTTGTCCAGGGTTTACAAATATACACCGTTCATCAATCACAATCCACTTTCAAATAATTTTATACTGCTTCACGTGTAATATAAACACATTGTACCAGCAGACTCCCAATTCCTCTCTCCGTTCCTTTTGCTACTGTTGTCATACATTCCTACACTCACATATGTCATAAACATACAATATATTCCCATAGAGGGTCAATTTTAGAGGGTCAATTACCTTTTAGGACAATTAAAAATAACAAAAAAATTTTATTTCCTTTTTAAATGCCATTTATAATATTCTTCATTTCTTTGTATGAATTCAAGTTTCTGTCTGATATCATATATCTTCTCCCTGAATAACCTTATTTTATAACTCTTATAGTTCAGATCTGCTGATAATGAATGTTCTATGTTTCTATTTGTTTGGAAATATATTTCTTTCTACTCAATTTTAGAAAGATAATTTTTCTATGAATAAAATTCTGGGTTGACACTTTTTTTCCTTTCATCACTTGAAAAAATGTCAGTACCTTATTTTCTGGCTTGCGTCATTTCTAACAAGAAGTCTGATATAATTCTTACCTTTGTTCCTCTATATGTAATGTGTCCTATTTCTCTGGCTGACTTCAACATTTTCTTTTTTATCTTTGGTTTGAGCAGTTTGAATACAATTTGTCTAGTTGTGGTTTATAATTAATTAATTAATTAATTAATTAGGCATTAAGCCTGTTTGGTGCTGTCTTATCTTCTTGTATTTAGTGTTTGATGCTTTAATTATTTTTATAAAATTTTTTGCCATTGTGCTTGCAAATATTTCTTCTGCCCAACTTTTACCTTCTCCTCCTCCTAGGATGTCACTTAAATATATGATAGACTAGTTCGTATTATCCCACAGCTCTTGAATACTATGTTCTATTTTCTTCACTATTTTTCTCTTTGTATCAGTTTGAGTAATTTCTTTTTTTTTTTTTTAATAAATTTATTTATTTATTTTTGGCTGTTTTGGGTCTTCGTTGCTGCGCGCAGGCTTTCTCTAGTTGCGGCGAGCGGGGGCTACTCTTCGTTGTAGTGCGCGGGCTTCTCACTGCGGTGGCTTCTCTTGTTGTGGAGCACAGGCTCTAGGTGTGCGGGCTTCAGTAGTTGTGGCACGTGGGCTCAGTAGTTGTGGCTCACGAGCTCTAGAGTGCAGGCTCAGTAGTTGTGGCGCACGGGCTCAGTTGCTCCGCAGCATGTGGGATCTTCCCAGACCAGGGCTCGAACCCATGTCCCCTGCATTGGCAGGCGGATTCTTAACCACTGCGCCACCAGGGAAGCCCAGTTTGAGTAATTTCTAATGACCTTTCCTCAAGTTTATTGATTCCTTCCTCAGCAGGGTTCATCCCACTGATGAGTTCATTGAAGGCATTCCTCATCTTTGTTACCAGGTTCCTGTTTGATCCTTTCCTAAGAGTTTCCATATCTTTGCTGAAATTCCCCATCTAATACATTGCCCATCTTTTACAGTAGAGCCTTTTCCATATATTAATTACAAGTATTTCAAATTCCCCATCTATAGTTCTCTACATGTGGATAGGTTGATTGCTTTGCCTCTTCACTGGGTGGTGTATCTTTCTTGCTTCTCTGTGACTTGCAGCTTTTGGCTGAAAGCTACATATTTTGTGTAGGACAGTAGAGCCTGAAGAAGATAGTGTTTACGGCTAGAAAGGGACATACTTCCTTTTCCTTGGCCCTTAGTTTGGGGAGTTGACTCAATCTAGACAGATGATGAGCTGGATCTTAGTTTTGTTGTTTCTCAGACCACTACCAGTTTCAGATTGCTTTAGCATTACCTGTAGGTGAGGGCTGGTTTCCAGAGAGGTCTCCTCAATATTACTCTTCCCCTGTCAACTTTAGGTTTTTCCCATGAGTATATACCTCAGAGAAGTTTTTTCTCCATGTTCTAGACTCTCTCCTAGCAGTAGACTGCTGCTGTTTGCTACTCACTGTTTGCTCTGCTGGCAGTCTGGAGTGAGGGGGCGGGGAGTGTTCTCTGTTGTCCTGGTTCACCCTAATCTTAAGACAGATGCTGTGTCTAAGTCTTGGTTGTGGGCCTTAGTGATTCTGCCCTTCTTCCAGTAGTAGGTGATTTCTAATGGTTTAGGCCTATAAGGTATTTCTACCCCACCCCCAGAAAAAGGAATTTCTGGTATTGTTTTGTTTTCCTGTTCTCCTCTACCGGCAGCAATAGTCTTTAACTCTGTGCTAGACAGACAGTTTGCTGATCTCCCCTCAGTGGTTTAAGGCGTTTGTTTCATAGAGGAGTTAAGGGAAGAAGGATATGTGTGGAGCTTCATGCTTTTCCCATAGTGGCTGCTGTTCCCACACCTCTAGGCCTGTACCACAAGACAGGCTTTTTCTGTACTGTACTCCCCTTTGCCCCTCTCAGATCTTTCCTGTGATCATTCAGTGAGCATCTATGGAGAATACCTTTGAGTCTGCAGCCCCAGGAGTTCCATTCTCGCACACTAGCTCACATTCAACTTTCAATAATTCATAAAAAATTTAGCTGCATTATTTTATTGTGTCTGTATGGTGTCTAGTATCTCTTCCTTCTATGCTATGCTTCAGGTAAGCAATTGTTCGCACGTCCTTTCTCCTTGAAGACGTCTGTCTTTCCTTAGATTTCAGGCTAGTTGATTGCCCTTTGATGTCAGCTAATTGGATTCAAAAAAGGTTATTATTTTGTAGATTATCTGGGTTTTTCATGTCATAAAACGAGGAGTTATACTCTTTGCAGATTTCTACATTGTCAGTGAATTCTATCTTAGTACTTTTTACCAACATTCCCTATTTTTGCCTGCCCTATTAGATTAAAGAATGGAACATTGCAAGTCTCCTATCTCCCAGAAACTTGAATAGAAAATGCCAAACTATTTTCCAAAATGGTTGTACTAGTTTACAGTTTCAGTAGCAATGGATAAGAGTTCTCAATGCTCGTAATCCCTACCAATACTTATTATTGTCAGACTTCTAATTTTTGCCAACCTTGTATAAATCTGTATGTCATTTTGATTCTAATTTCCATTTCTCTCATCATTGATGAGGTTCAGCATCTTTCTGTTTGTTTATTGGTAATCTGAGTTTGTCTTTATGTGAAGATCCCATTCAAGTCTCATTTTCATTTTACCTTTGGACAAATGGATTGCCTCTTCTTTGGTACTGGTTGACCTTCTTTTTCTTATATAGTTTAGAAATTCTTTATATATTCTGGTTATTAAACCTTCAGTTATATGTGTTGAAAATAATGTCCCCCCCCATTATGGCTTGTTTGTTTGTTTTTGCTTTTTATTATTACTCTGATGGAAATAAATTACTAGATTTAATATAATCAAATTTCCCAAACTTTTACTTTACTATTAGTACATCCTATGTCTTGTTTAAGAAATCCTAACCTAACCAAATCCATGAAAATATTATCCTATACACACATTATGTTCTTTCACATAAATCCTTCAACCACATAGAATTTTTTTTTCACAGTAGTCATGTTCTCTACTGATCAGTAAGCACATACTATTTGTTATGTCCTCTTCCTACTCATTTTACAGGAGTTCATTCAAACGTTACCTCATAGTGAATCTTTCCACTAAGTCATAGATTATTGCTTCAGGCTTGTTATTTTCATAGGCAGAAGTTATCCAACAATGATTTTTTTTAGAACAAACGATGTTCTAGGCACTAAATTCTGGAGACACAAAGAATAAGTTAACAGCTACTACCTTTAGCATGTCATAGCCCACTCACAGTTTCTTTCTTTCTTTCTTTCTTTCTTTCTTTCTTTCTTTCTTTTCTTTCTTTCTTTCTTTCCTTCTTTCTTTCTTTCTTTCTTTCTTTCTTTCTTTCTTTCTTTTTCTTCCTTCCTTCCTTCCTTCCTTCCTTCCTTCCTTCTTCCTTTCTTTCTTCCTTCCTTCCCTCCTTCCTCCCTCTCTCCCTCTCCCTCTCTCTTTCTTTCTTTCTTGGTGTCCTGGGCCCTTGGGCAGTCTGGTGACCATATGATTACGTTCTTAAAATATAATTTTTATTAACATAAAAGTAAAGCAAACAATATAACAAAGGAACCTAATGTATTGGAATAGTTATCAAAATGTTAAAAATTATGATACAGTAATATATGTGCTTCTTAATGATCACATTAAATAACAAGATCTAGGGGCAATTAGAGTAACTACTGTAATTCTGTAATGTTAAGCCTAAACAATATTTTGAGATATTTGCCACAATAATAATATGATATAAAATACCCTATTTATTGGTGACAAAGTCACAAGTACTGCTAATACTACAGGAGTGTGTTGCTTGCAGTCTTAATTGAAGGCAGTGCTAAATTTTAATTCAATTTTAGTAAAAATAGCAAAGCCATTTTTTTCCATTCAAGTGTGTGACTCAGTTTTCTATAGCCTCAGGTTAAGGACCTCTGGTCTTCTGGAACAATTTGAGACATTCGTGATCATGGCCTGCAGTGAGATATACATTTGACATCACAAAAAAAGAGAAAAAAATAATAAAAAACTTCAAGACTTATTCTTCGTATATGTAATGCAGTCTGTTGTCCGTTCTATTTCAGTTCATTTTTTTTAAGATTTGGATAGAAACTACTAAATTATTTCACTATTTACCAATAAAATATATGAAGTTTGAAAACAGTAGTCCAGTGGAGATGATAGAGTTCAGCCTCATATTATTCTTTAAAAAAACAAAAGAGTTTCTTCTTCTATATACCAGGGTTACTTTTAACAAAACTCTTTTAGAATTTTTTTCTTTGTATTGTAATTATGGGTTTTCATGTCTGTTGCATTGAACCATAACGATGTATTCATTAACTGTTTTATTTTTATGACTCTTTGGACCTAATGACGAGGTACAGACCTGTTACAAAGCCTATATAATACAATATCCTCATCTCGTGTTATCAGACACATGCAGAGTAGACACATTAGCCAAGTTGTTAGCTGCTTAAGTGTGATTTGGCTTATTAAATGTGCATTAGTCACACATTTTCCGTAATCACCTACCACATGGAATAGAATCTCCAGCTATTCCAGGCTTGCTCCCTACTGTTAACCAACCTGAGAGAACACATATATGTAGTCTTAACAGAGGGAATTTGCATTCCCCCTGTGATCCCTTAATCCCACCAAAAAACAAAGGCTTATTATCTGTCCCTCATTGGGCTCTAGCGTCGTTTGTCACAGCAGGATTATGTACGTGCTAAGATTTCCAACTTTTAACTCATAGGTATTTTAAGAAAAGAGCTGCTCCAGAGACATGAAGGTGAACTGAGTCTTGCAGTGCCCACAGTCTTTTGATCCCATTCTCATCTCTTCCTCCTCTGCTTAATGGTGGCCCCCCTCCTGCTTCATAGAGCATCCTTCTTCAGCACTGCTCCTTTCTCTCCTTTAGCATATGTCTTTCTGAGATTCTTTCACACTAAATGTAAAGTATTAAAATGCAAATACTCTTACTAAGAGAAATATAACTGTGGAATTTCAGGTATAAGTAAGCAGATAGGGAAGTTTTAGACAAAAGGTGAGTTCTGGAGTTTCTGGACAAATTCGTATCACACAACAAAAACATGACTCTCTGGTCCCATCACACATACTGAGAGCCAAGGTTTCTTATCAATGAAAGTAAATAAATCTCACAGACTTGGATATATAATAGTTTTCATAACTGAAATCAGAGCCAAGCTTTGTGCGTTAAAAGACAGCAACATGATTACATTATTATTGTGTACATTTACCTCTCTTGCCTTCAACGAGAGGTTCTATGAGAACAATCACATTTTTAAATATACTAATATGGAAGAATATTTTAGACAAGTGAAAATTTAAATTTTCAAAAACTTCAGCTTAAAAATGAAGAGACTTTCATTGTTTTGCCTTTTTCTTTCTCAGGAATGAATGTAAAAGGAAAATTGCTAAGTGATCCAAAGTTCTTTTAATTAGACTCTTTATGGCTGTATTAAAAATTCATTTACTTAACATATATTTATAAAGAGCCTACTGAATGCCAGGAATTTTTTTAAACACTGAGGAAACATCAAGGAACAAGACTGAGAGTGCTATTGTACTTGGAGAATACAGTAAATAAATATATATGCATTTCAACATATATATTTAAAATTAAATATTGAGTTAGTAAGTGCGAAAGAAAAATACTGTTTTAAAAATGAGAAGATAGGGGGCTTCCCTGGTGGCGCAGTGGTTGAGAGTCCGCCTGCCGATGCAGGGGACACGGGTTCATGCCCCCGTCTGGGAAGATCCCACATGCTGAGGAGCGGCTGGGCCCGTGAGACATGGCCGCTGAGCCTGCACATCCGGAGCCTGTGCTCCGCAACGGGAGAGGTCACAACACTGAGAGGCCCAAGTACCACAAGAAAAAAAAAATCCATCATTTGTAAAAAAAAAAAAAAAAAAAAAAAAAAAATGAGAAGACATATATTCACCAACAGACATAACCATATCAGTGGGATTACACTTTCTTGCTTCTAAGATAATTTGTATCATTTTTCTTATTATTACTATGTTCATATTATTACTAATTACGTTCATTGTAGAAAATACAATGAAATATATCGAGAATAACAATATCATGGTTAACCTTTATTGAGAATTGCACCATATGCTTTTAACGTAGTATCTCATATAATCTTCATAAATGTCCAATGAAATAGATATAATTCTGATCCCCATTTTATACATGAGATAATTGGAATATGAATGAATTAACTTCCCAAAAGTCAACATATATTGGGTTGCAGCTTTGGGAATACAAACAGGGTCTGTCTGTCATCTGTCTTCAAAGCTCATGCCATTAGCCATTACACTATTTGTTGCAGTCCATACAATTTCCTCCCCCACAAAGATGTTTCTATTGTAATCCATAGGTCCTCTGAATACGTTATGCTAAACTAGAAAAAGGACTTTGAAGATGAAATTAAGGTTGTTAATCAGTAGAATTTTAGAAAATCTCGGATTACCCAAGTGGTCCCAAACTAATCCTTCCAAGGCCTTAGAAGCAGAGAAATTTTTCTAGCTGGATTCAGAGAGAAGCCATGGGAAAAAAAAAAAAAAAGGCAAAAGAGATACAAAGCACGAGAGAGATTTCACCCACTCTTACTGACTTTGAAGATGAAGGGGGCTGTGAGCCAGAAAATGCTGACAGTCTCTAGAAGCTGGGAATAACTACCTGTGGTGACAGCTAGCAAGGAAATGGGGGCCTTAGTCTTATAAGCACATGCAGCTGAATTCTTTCAACAAAGTGAAAGAGCCTAGAAAAGCATTTTCCTCCAGAGCCTTCAGGTAAGAGCCCTGGCTGGCAGATACCTTGATTTTGGCCTTATGGGACCCAGGGCAGAGAAATCAGCTGAGCCTGCTAGACTTCTGACCTATGAAACTGTGAGATGATAAGTTCATGTAGTTTTAAGCTGCTAAATGTGTGGTAATTTGTTATACCAGGAATAAACAATGAATATGATATTCTACCTCTCAATTAACAAATAAAAAATCTCTAATCCTACCACTCAGAGATAATCACTGTAAGCATTTGAGTGTATACCTTTTTATCCTTCTTTGTAGGTATCTAGATATACTGGCATAAATTTTAGATTATGCTGAACATACTTTCAAACCTAGAATTTCATTGTGACTATCTTCTCATGTTTTTAAAACATTCTTCTAAAAGAATTTTAATGGCTAATACTATGCCACTGAATAGTTATGCCACAGTTTAATGCCCTACACTTGAATATTTAAGTTGCTCTGAATATTTTACTAATATTCACATAAACTCGATATTTAATGGACCATCTTATCCCCAGAGATTCAGACTGGTTTTCTTGAAAACACTATTTCCATAGCCTGAAAGAGCGAAGATTCCAAGAAACAACCAGGAACTTGTAGTTTTAAGGTGGCATCTACTTTTCCATGCTATCTCTAGGCTATGTGGCTTTTTCCCTCAGATATGACAGTTACCTTTTCAAATTCTCCAGAATGAGTGTTCTGACCTTAAATCATTAATGGCTAATTTAGACTTTATTAAAAATTTTATATGTGAACTTATATAGATAATAAGCTCAATTTCCTTCCAAATTGTTCACCAGTTAACATGGTCCTCCTTTCTTAAACTAAAGTCAGAGTTACAGATTAAATTTTTTCCATGTTTCACAGCATTGCGATAAATATTCTTATACATGTATCTTTATACATATTATTGAGTAGATTTTTAGTTTGAAGGCCTTGATGTGGAATTACTGAATCCCAAATTATGCATGTTTAAAGCTTTTATTCTTCTTCAGAATATCCCAGCTTCTTTTTACAGATGTCTTTAGATAAAATCAAATGCTAAAAGATTTATTGAAGCAATCTTTGCATTAAAACCCAAGAGAACTATTTTTGACTCTCAGGTCTGTAAACAGTTAGGTTTCTCTAATTTTCTGGCTTCATCTTTTCCTCAAGCGCAAAATGAGGGTCTTAGTTGTAATGCTTTCAAAAGCAAGCTGAGGATTTTATGTTCTAAGCAGTATGTGAAAATAATGAGTTGGGATTAAATGTATTTCTTATAACAGTTGCCAGTCTCATGTTGAATCTACTCAGGGAGAAGTAACAAATATGCCTCTGCTGAAACCTCTTATCTTATTAAAGCATATTTCCTTCACAAATGTTTACCATGCAGGAAAAAGAAAGGTTGGACCTATCAGAAAATTTTGTGCATTGCTCATTTCCCTAATTATTAATGAATATTGTTCTCCCGCATCACAAATTCATTTCTGAACTCATAATTAAATGACTAATAAAGTTAAGGTTTGTATCCGGCAAAGGAAATACCAAATAATTTCCTATATTTGATGGCATTTGGGTTTATTAAAAGCACATGACCTCATTCTTCCTGATGGCGACATCAGGGTGCCCCACAGAGAAGTGGTGGGAAGAAAGCTTGTCATTTTTTGGTTAGGATTTTAAGTATGACACCCCAAAATTTACCTTTTTGTAAAAGAAACCTTAAGAACAAAACCCAGTTTTTCTGAACTGAAAGAGGAAGTTTCTAATTTGTTAAACAAAGAAATGTAATGACCTTATATACAACTTCATGGAGAAGTTTCCTAAATATAAGCTGAACTTTAATCCTTTTCCTGCTCCGGTAAATAGTTACCAGAGCTATTCCCACCATTTACAAAGACCTAGGAATTTCTTTGTTTCTTAGTAGATTATCCTCACTGGAATATTCTCACAGATGTAGTATTTTTTCTTATAGTGTTCTTGTAGGAAAAAAAATGATCTTACCATGTGCTAGATATGTTTTCAGTTGACTGAAATTCTAGGTGTCATAAAATCCTCGTGACTTTGTAATTGTAATGGGTGAATTCCAGTTAAAACAGCACACACAGTTTGATTCTGTAATACAACCAGAGCTTTCAAGAGAATACATCTCTTTAATGGGTACAAGTTTTGAGCTTATGGATCCTGAGTAGGAGAAGCATGTTCTAAAATAGTGGTTCTTTAGCTTTGGTCAGTATCAGAATCTCCTGGGGAACCTGGTAAAAATACAAAAGTCCAAGCCTTATTCTACCCCAATGAGTCTGGAACTCTAACTCACCAGTTGATTCTGTTACACATCAAAATTGAGAACCACTATTCTAGAACCTGGTTTTAAAACTGTTATTTCTTCTTTAATGTGTGCATGAAAAACCTGAGGACCCTACTAAAATGCAGGTTCTGATTCAGTAGAACTGGAGGGGGTGGGATCTGAGAATCTGTACCTCCAGCAAATACCCAGGTAGTGCCTATGCTCTGTCCACAGACCACATTTTGAGCTATAAGGCAGAGTCTAGGGGCACAGTTTCAACCACTTTACATATGACATCAGCCTCAAGCCAATGTGAATAAATATTTTCCACTTCCAGCAGCACTTGCCTAGGAGCTATCAAAACTGACTATTGTGTTTTATCACAGCTGGCTCTAAACAAGTGAAGTTTCCCTGAACTTTGGATGACCCGGATGCCAGATCTTTACTGAACCTAACTGAAGACACTTTCTGGAAAAAAGAAAAATGAGACTATTTTAACCAAGTGTACACAGACCTATGGACTTACCCTGTCAGAGTGCTTGTTTTCTATGCTTAGTGGGGTTATGAACTCTTCCTCTCTAGCATATAAAGACCCTTGATTTTCTCCTTCAGCAAATGACACAGTGAATTGAATTTCTTCACTGTTCTGTGTTCTCTTGCCTGGCAAGTTAATGGGTTAGACTTAGTTTATTGTTGTTGGTTTTGCTCTGGAGTTCTTTGTTTTATTCTTTGACGCTAGTTTTAAGACATTGTTTTTCCATAAAATCTTTGTTAAGTCCATTATGCCTTTGTAAAATCATCTGCCTAAGGAAGGATTTTGCTCTGGTGTTATCACTTAGTGAAAGCTTCCATCACCTCCCAGTTGGGGCAATGTGACTGACTATTCTCCTCTCTGTGCCAGCACTGGACCTCATTCTCTGCCTGAGGTGCACACCTAGCCCACGATTGGCCATTTGTGAGTTTACATCTTGTATTCTGCACTGCAAAGTGAGTATCTTGAAAGTAAGGGTTATTTTGGTTGTATTGTTTTTGTTATTGTTTTTATATCTATATCTCTGTTGAATTGAAATAGGTGATGGTAAATAGTAATATTGTCCTTATTACTTGGTACATCAGAATTCACAAAGTACTTTTATATAAATTATATAATATGACCTTTGTAACAGGAAAGGTTTTTTAATTTTAATTTTTTATTTTTATTTATTTATTTGTGCTGTGTTGGGTCTTCGTTTCTGTGCGAGGGCTTTCTCTAGTTGTGGCAAGTGGGGGCCACTCTTCATCGCGGTGCGCGGGCCTCTCACTATCGCGGCCTCTCCCGTTGCGGAGCACAGGCTCCAGACGCGCAGGCTCAGTAGTTGTGGCTCACGGGCCTAGCTGCTCCGTGGCATGTGGGACCTTCCCAGACCAGGGCTCGAACCCATGTCCCCTGCATCGGCAGGCGGACTCTCAACCACTGCGCCACCAGGGAAGCCCCCAGGAAAGGTTTTTTATGACATAAATTAGAAAGCAAAAACATTCGGAATATAAATTATAACCTTGGGATCCCACGTAATTAAATGTCAGAAAAAAAGGATTTAAATTCACATTGTTTTCCTCTAGATATACATTAATCCATTTTCAATCACAAGCAAAGAAACAGAACTTTTCTTACCAATTTTTATTTTTAATTTTTTATCAAGATAGAGTAAAATAAAGTTCTGGGAGAAGATAAAAGCCAAATAAGATTTGATGGGGCATAATGTATCCCCAAGCTATCATGCACAGGGGAAGCAGACTGAGCTAGAACAGAAGCAGGTACATGGAAGAAATGGGAACTCTAATTACCCCAATATGTGTGTAAAGATGAAAACATAGCAGGAGAGAAGAGATAACCACGGTGTGCAAAGAAGTCAAGGAGAATTTGAGCCTGAGTTCCTAGCAATAGCTTCTTTGGGCTCCAGTCTACTTCCTATTATTCAATTCTACCTTGCAGCTGTAGAATTTATTTGTTCACTGATTTTTATTTGTTTGTGTGTTTTAAAGCATTTAAGACTGAGTTTTATTTAAAACATTGTGGTAGATTATATATTTTTAAAGCATCCAACTATAGAACACCAAAAAAAATGATAGAAACAATACAGCAAAGTTTTTTCTTTCGTTTTGCTTTTTTTTTTTTTTTTTTTTTTAAACGATATGTGGGCCTCTCACTGTCGTGGCCTTTCCCGTTGCCCAAGCTCACAAAAAGACTGTCCTGTGAACAAAAAAATGCTGAAACTATAGTGGTGGACAAGCTCAGAAAAGATGGGTTTACCTAGGGAGTATTTATCAATAACAAAAACTTAGTGCTTTGTTTTGTAAAATTATTCAGGGAAAAAGGGGAAAAGGTCTTGGGCCCTTTGGGTAAGCCAAAGGAAAAATTACCTGCTTCTGAAAAAAGAGAGATGGCAAAGAAACTTAATCATCTCTGCCTCAGCTCCAGGTAAAGAAAAACATCTTCCCTAAGGATTAGCTGCATCCTCATGGATTACATTACCTACTTGGTCAATGTATAACCAAAACAGGGGGGAGGGATAAATTAGGAGTTTGGGATTAACATATATACCCTACTCTATATAAAATAGGTAACGAACAGAGAATGATACTCAATATTTTGTAATAACCTATAAGGGAAAAGAATCTGAAAAAGAATATAAATTTGTATATATGTTTGTATGTATAACTGAATCACTTTGCTGTATACCTGAAACTAACACAACATTGTAAATCGACTATACTTCAATAAACAAAGAAAAAAAATGTGTAACCAAAAGAACTCCAAAGCAAGAAATAAGCTTCACATGATTCTGAGTTTAATATCCTGAGCATCTTGCAAATGCAAAGGTAAGTAGAATCTACGATCAAACCAAAGTTGCCAAACTATAGCAAAAAAAAGTCTCAAAGAGGGAGAGCTAGCAGAAACAAAAACTAGATTTGAAAATTAGATTTGAAAGCACTTTAGGTATTATAATTATCAGAATCAAAGTACAAAATAAATATGTTTTAAATGTTTGGGGAAACAAAAGAAGAAAATAAAAACAAGCAAAACGTCAAGTAAGAAACAAAAAAAAAGCAGGTGAAGTAAATGGATTAAATTTACAGGAAGACAGAACTGATGTGGTAGACTGATTACAAAATGGACTTAACACTTCATGCCTCCCTATAATTACACCCTTTTTGATGTAACTTGCAGATCCTCCCATCAAATGGTGGAGTCTATTTCCCCAGCCTTTCACTCTGGACTTGTGCAGAAGTGATGGTGTACAGGGCTAACTTATCCATTAGGTATGGTGGTCACAATGCTGAGAGCCCACAATACTTTTAGAGGCTCACAAAAATGTTTTAATCTTAATTTCTTTTAAAAGCAGAATAAAGATAAATAGAATATCAAACGCATAGTAATGAATCCAGTCTGGATTATATTCATCTTTATGCCAAGGCAGTTGTAAAATGTAATTTTTAATACTTTTGTATGGCATGAGATCCACAAAGGCAAAAGTACCTACGGCTTTCAAAAGTAATAATGAAACCTGATAATGTGCTCATTTTAGCCTAGGCCTCAATAGGCCTTGTGTGCTTCTGTTTGTTCCATTGTAAACCTGTAACCACCACAAAAAATATTCATGGCCTAACCTGCTGGAGGAGGAGAGGTACCCAGAGCAGAGCTGACTCATTCCAGATGAGGCCCCATACATTTTGGCTGAAACCAGCAAAATCAGCAAAGCCACACAGACAACCCACAGCTGCCTAAAATGTGTAAGTGAGCCCAATCATGACCAGAAGGATCAGTCTACTGACCTGGTTCATGAGCAATAATACATGCTTGTTGTTTTAAGGCACTGAGTTTTGGGGTGGTTTATGCAGCAGTTAACAAACTGATACAATTAGTGAACTGAAATAAAATTCCTAGAATGAAGCCAAGAGACACAAAGTGAAATTATAGAACTAAAAGCATAGAAGATAAGAAGGAAGAGTTTAAAATACATCTATTGGAGTTCAACATGACAGCAGTAGGGAGACTATAGTTGAAATGATGATGACTAAATATTGGTAAAGGACTTGGATTATAAATCCAGGAAGGACAATAAATCCTAAAAAGTAGAATAAATGGAGTCCATATTTAACATGTCAAAGTGAAAAAGCAAAACATCAAAAACAAAATACATTAAAGCAGCTAGAAAGAGAAGATTACTAAAAGGAGGCAATGTCACAAAGGCATGGCAGATAATATAAAGCTTTCTATGTTCACTGTATGGGTACAAACTTCATGCAAATCACCTGCTCCATTTAATCTTCCCTCATTACCTAACGTTGGGAAAGTTTTATTCTCTTCTGAGTTTTCAGGACACTCTTTGAGAACCACTTATATAGTATGTATCTCATAATTCTTAGTATCATCATTATTTGTGGACAGGCCCAAACTTTTTATTTAGTAAGGGAAATTACCTTCTTTAATTCAAAAGCATCTTGGAAAATAATAGTAATACAGTTGGCCCTCAATATTCAACCAACTGCAGATCAAAAATATTTGAAAAAAGAATCCAAAAAGTTCCAAAAAGCAAAACTTGAATTTGCTGTGTGCTTGAGCAACTCTTTACATAGAATTTATGTTGTATTTATAACTATTTGTATATCATTGCATTGTATTTACAACTATTTATATAGCATTTACATTGTATTAGGTATTATAAAATAAACTAGAAATAATTGAAAGTATACAGGAGGGTGTGCATAGCTTATATGCAAATACAACCCACTTAACATAAGGGACTTGAGCATTCAAGGATTTTGGTATCCGAAGGAAATCCTGGAACCAATCTCCTGCAGATACCAAGAAATGACTATATTAACACACTGTTATTTGCTCTTGGATAGGCAGTCGTATCAAAATATTG
Organism: Lipotes vexillifer; assembly: GCF_000442215.2. Taxonomy (NCBI): domain Eukaryota; kingdom Metazoa; phylum Chordata; class Mammalia; order Artiodactyla; family Lipotidae; genus Lipotes; species Lipotes vexillifer. Next base: position 1,059,023 of record NW_006788081.1, read on the forward strand.
TTATTTCTTTTCATATTTTTTCACAATATTCACCTAGTCAAAACCTTAAAAGATTTAATTGGCAGGAGCCCCATGTTTTATTATATTTCTCAATAAATGTCCACATTTAAAACATATTACAATTCTAGTTAATAGCAGTACATCAATAGAAAATGCAAATAAACAGTAGAGAACATCTAGAAGGAGAGTGCATGCTAAAGATACTGAAAAAAATCTTACTATATAGGTTCAATATGTGTTTAATAGAATTGTAATTTTCCCTATTATACAGACACATACTTCCTGTCTCTTCATCTTCCCAATATATTTATTTTGCAATTTGGGGATAGGTAAGTATTCACTTTCTACATTATTATGCACATGAAATGCTGTTCACAGTTCACAGCTGTGTCATGCGGTACAAGGATTACCTTCCCTTTTTTTGCATATTTTATTTTTCTCTATAGATTATATTTGTCTTAATTTTTTAAAGAGACTTTATTTTTTAGAGCAGTTTTACATTCCCAGCAAAATTGAGTAGAATAATTGTCCTAAGTTTTCACTTCTTAAAAACGTTTTGTATGTTTTTATAATTCAGACCCAAGGTCTCCCCAAAGCGTTTCAATACCCTCTCGAAACGTTTGAGTACATTACTCTATCAATTTTATCATTTGGAAGAAACTTCTCTTGAACTTTTATGACTTCTCCTATCTTGATTGTCTCCTATGGTGACTAAACAACCCTCTAGATCAAGGATTGTATTTTTTTATGTCCTTGAAGCCTTTGCCGCCAGCATAGTGACTTGCATATTGTGAGCCTTCAGTAAATTACTAAATAAATAATGACCCTACTACAAAAAGAAAGTAAATGGGAAGAGCCTGTGTGACTGAACTACTTACTCTGGAATATTCAGTCAACTGATCAGACAGAGCTTTTAGCTCCATTCTGTAGTGACAGGGGTTAACAGATCTGGAACTTTGCCTCACTGATCAGTTCAGTCTAACAACTGACAAGACCATTTGTTTAACTGACCTGTTGTTTGGGTATCATATAGCTACTGCCTATAACATATTTATTTGAATTGACAACTAGATCATTCAGTATCCTTCTTGGTCTCCGAGTCTTCCATTTTATAGAAATAGATAATGAAAAACAAAACACGTAAGTACCATTGCATTATTGTGGTCCGCCGAGCATATTTCAATGTCCCTGAAGATAACCAATGCAGATAATTTGATCTCTGAAATCAAGAGAGAGAATCTCATTTCTTTCAACTTGACTGAAACTGTCCCACAACTCAAATGTACTAATAGTTGAGAAATGCAATTATATAATTCTTCTATGAATTTCATGTTTTTCTTCCTTGATGTAGAAACTATTGTGTTTGTAAGTAGTTCAACAGAAAAAGCAATGAGCAGATCAAATTTTAAAGCTCTAAAATCTATTCATGAAATCTTGGCAAACACCTAATTTCTCTGGCTCTATTTGATCACATAAAAAATAATGATAAGAATATCCACTCTCACTTTCCAGGATTGCTTTGACTATATGGCAAAACAAAGGGTAGAATAAGGCCCACTGAAAATACTTTTATTAGATATTTAGACAAAATCATTTGTTAAAGATTCACAACATAGGGCTTCCCTGGTGGAGCAGTGGTTAAGAATCCGCCTGCCAATGCAGGGGACACGGGTTTGGCCCTGGTCTGGGAAGATCCCACATGCCGCAGAGCAAATAAGCCCATGCGTCACAACTACTGAACCTGTGCTCTAGAGCCCGCGAGCCACAACTACTGAAGCCCATGTGCCTAGAGCCCGTGCTCCACAAGAGAAGCCACCAGAACATGAAGCCTGCGCACCGCAACAAAGAGTAGCCCCTGCTCACCGCAACTAGAGAAAGCCCTCACAAAGCAAAGAAGACCCAACAGAGACAAAAATAAATAAATAAAATTTTTAAAAAAAGATTCACAACATACATAAGAAAATAATAAAAGACCACAGATAGTAAAATACAGTGTAGGGTAGCAGTGAAGGATCATGGTTAATGAGCATGGGATCTAGAGAAAATCAACTCTGGTTCAAATCCCAGCTTTACCACATACTATCTGAGTGACTATAGATAACTTACATATCCTTTCTTTTCTCGGTATTTTTATCTATAAAATAGGAATACTAATAGAATAATAATAATAGCATCTACCCCATAGGAATGTAAGTAAAAGAAGTATATAAAGCATGTAACCCAGTGTCTAGCATATGGTAATCATACAGTGTAGATTAGATATTTTTCATTTGTTATTATGACTGCTGAACACTAACTATAACTGGTATTAGAGTTCAAGTTACCTTAATTCTCCTGCCAAAATCTACACGATTCGGTAGGACTATTTTATAGTTATAGGGAAACATACAGTTATTTCATTAAAATCATTGATGACATTATACAATAAAATCATAGAATTTTAAGTTAAAATAAAACTTTAGAGGAGATTTAATCTAACAATATTTTGCAGATAAGAAAAAATGGAGGCACAGTGAGCGCAACCACTTGATTAAAATCACACCACTTGTTAGTGGCAGAGTTTACAGTAGACTCTAGGGCCTCTGACATCTGATACCAAAGATTGCTGCCTTCTGTATACCTTTAGTTATTTCCAAAATTGTACCAAAAGCATAATCTTCTAAGCCGTAAGAATTACTAGTTATATATCCTGTTTTAGCAGTCAGAGGGACTTTTCTGCACACTGTTCTTTTGTGCACTTGTTCACAAAATGTAAAAGAATAGAATGTAAAAGAATATTCAAACTACTATGTATTATATGTGCATGTGTACATGTATTATTGATATATATATATGCATATATGGGAAGACAGAAACTGACATTTTGCTACAGTTCCCTGTTACCACTTACTGGAAGTAGAGTTGTCTTGAGAAAGTCAAACAACAACTCATAATCTATTTTCAGTTAGCTCATGCAACTTTTCATTTTCAAGCTTTATAATACCAGCTAAATCCACTTACACTCATCTCTGGTTTGAATTATGATAATCCCCATTTGAAATGTGACTACAAAAACAGCTGGCTCTGCAAAAAAAATAATAGCTAGTTTTGCACTTACCCTACAATCTGTTGTATACTTCAAGGTGGTCTGTTTAGTAGCACCCATATACAAAAATAATAAAATTAAACAGAATAATAAGCAGAAAAGAGGCAACTGAAAAACAGTAACCTGTTAAGTAGCCTCAACAGTTTTCCAGACTTTAGTAACTTCTATCTGGTCTAGAGAACCCATACAACCTCAAAACATTTCTGCCCAAATCCTGAGTTTCCCTGTGAGATAGGAGGATGACAGGTATATCCATCCTAGAATAGAGTCAACCATGACAATTGCCCCAGCACAGTCCTCTGGGGACTTAATACCAGCCACTGCTGCTAGGTGAACAAGCAGAAACTGAAGCAAGCAACCAATGAGGAAAGCCACATCTCAACAAGCTCATCCTGCTTTCATGGGAGCTCCCTGGTGTTTGTTTCAACACGGTTTTATTTGGATACCACATGATGGAGACTTGAAGGAGGAAAATTCAAGAGGATTTGAACTGAGTTCCATATCTCCCTCATCGCGTATTTTTTCATCTTTGAAATCCCATAGGAAAGTACAGAAAAGTAGACAGTTCACTGATAAGCAATGAAAGCAAGGCCATGATTTTTCTAACTGTAATTTCATAAATTAATTATAATCTTGAACTGTGACTAAATTGTAAGATAATCTAGAGCAGGACTGATACTCCTTGCTATCTTCTTTCCTGACTCACTGTGGGACCTATGAGAGCCCTCAGTAAACTGGAACTGGAGCTCATCCCTGTGCTGTTTCTGTTCCACCTGGACCATCTCCCAGATGCAGCAGTGTGCGCTCTCTCCTAAGCCCCAGTGCAAACTGTCCTCCATGTTTTCAATGTATTACTCTTTTTGTCATAAATTCCCTTTGAGTTCAGCTAATGTAATGGAGTCAGTTAATAGTGGTTGTGCCTCTGTATTAAGAAGGTCTTTTTCTTTATTTTCAGTATATGGTTGGTTTTTGACAGAAGTTGCTTTACTTAGTCTATTTCTCAAAGGATAAGCTCATGCCTGTTGAAAGGAAACCAAGAGTAGCCCATGTGTTATTTACTACACTTTGTATTACAGGAAATTTTAAGCACATATACAAAAGTGGAAAAAACACTATGACTCATTCCCATATGCCCATCACCCAGCCTCAACAATTATGAACTCAAAGCAAATCTTGTTTCATCTTCATCCATTACCTACTCACCCTCCCCATCACGATTTTGAAGAAAACACAATTATGAAAGTATTTCAAATATTAAAAGATAGGGATACTTATCAAAACATACATAATCATAATACCATTATAGACTTAAAATAATCAAGAATAATTCCCCAGTACCAGCCAATGACCAGTCAGTGGTTGAACCTCTGCTTGTGGCTACAACAGAGTAGCTTGTAACAGAACAGTGCAGCTCACCAAGGACTAGAAAAGACGGATGAGATACATCTCGGATGCTTGAAGTCGTCCAGGAGCCTTTGGGGCAGACAGGACTTGAAAGGTCAAGACCCCGGGAAGAATGTTTATTGAGGGAAGTCAACCTTCTTCACGCTGCTACTTCTTTTGCAGCATACACCAGTTCTTCAGCTTCAAAAGCGAGAGACTGAGAAGTTAGGTAGAGTAGATAGAGGCCCCTGCTAAGAAGCAAACAAGCCAACAGAGATTGGCATCTCCCTGGACTGGAAAGAGAAAAGCTGGAGTTCAGATCTGCCGAAAACAACCAGGACTTGAGAAGCTAAGATCCTCAAACAAAGAGAGAACAAGAAAATAAGACAGCCCATCCCTCTCTGTTGGTTTTCTCCTTGAGGCAGGTGCCACATCTTTAGATGCGCAGGGCAAGAAGCTAAGAACCCATGTAAAATGCAGCTGGAAAGCTGAGTAGTACTTTCAGCATTCTTACAATGCTAGGGAGAACCAAAAAAAATGGAGTATGGAGTCTTACCAGACTTCTGAGATTCTCAATCTGAACCCCAGAGGGCTACACCCTAGCAGGGGTAAAACAGAGGTAAACTGAATGATATGGGGTGATCTGTTCATATTTAGCCAGATAATAGGTTGTCTCCTTTTGAAAGGAAGAGTGGCAGCAACTTTTTAAATACAATGTTGGATGATATGCCAAGAAACATGACCAAACTAAAAAGAAAAGAAAAATGCTCACAGGTGTTTTAGATATTGGAATTACCAGAAACAGTTTTTAAAAATAGCTGTGACTAATACATTCACAAAAATATACAAGAAAGTGGAAAATTCGAGAACTGGAAAATATGTTTCCTTAGAAAAAGAATTATATATTCTAGAACTGAAACATGCGATAGGTAAAATTAATATCCAGCTGTATTCAGATTCCTTTGTCTTATAACTCTTTTGTGGGTCTTTTTAAAGTAACATTTTTTTTGGTTTTGTTTTTCTTTTTTGTTTTTTGTTTTTTGCAGTACGCAGGCCTCTCACTGTTGTGGCCTCTCCCGCCGCAGAGCACAGGCTCCGGACACGCAGGCCCAGCGGCCACGGCCCATGGGCCCAGCCACTCCACGGCACGTGGGATCCTCCCGGACTGGGGCACGAACCCGTGCCCCCCTGCATCGGCAGGCGGACTCTCAACCACTGCGCCACCAGGGAAGCCCTAAAGTAATGTGTTTTAAATGGGATTTAAATAAAGTGCATAGGCTTCGCTTGCTTGATATCTCTTAAATGTCTTTTAAGCTATAGGTTTAAAACTATAGGCTTTAATCTATAGGTTTCCTTTTTATCTCTTTTCTTTATAAGTTTTCTTTATAAAGCCAGGTTTTTTGTTCTACAGTTTCTTCAGTTTGGATTTTGCCATTTATCTTCCCAAGGTGTATGTAGTATGTTCCTCTGTCCTCTGTATTGCTGTGTATTGGTAGTTAGATCTGGATGTTTCATGAGATGTGGGTCCAATTTCTTTGGTGAGGCTATTTCGTATGGGGTGATATGTGCTTCCATCAGGAGGTATATGATGAAGAATTATCTTCCGATTGACAATGTTATCAGCCGTCAGTTGGTATTGCCTAGATACATTATTTCATTAAGAGTTGCAAAATGGTGATATTCTAATTTTGTCATTTCTTCCTTACTATTAACTAGAATACTTCAATAAAGAGAGGATTCTTATCACTACTGTTTGGCTACCCTGCGGTACAGTTCATACGAAAAGACAGGCTAAACAAATGATGTTTTTCTTTATTTACAAATTTCGAAATAGTAGTTTGGTTCGCTAGCATCCTTCAGCAGTGGCCATTTATATTTGAAGTATCATTATGAATTAATGGATTTAAAACATTTGATATGTCTAACCCATTTTATTTATAACCTATTTTGATGCTCCAATTAATGGAAGCCTCTTCAAGTTGCCTCCTGAGCCTTTTTGCTATAATCTCAGTTTTCACTGATAACTTCCCAGGCCACAGACTTTTAGTCCAAACCATTTTCAAGGAAATAGATAGAAGTATTATTAGAACATACACATGTGCATACACACATACGTTTGTGTGTATGTATATATACATATGTGTGTATACATATATATATATAGTGGAAAATTATCCAGGTGAGTCACAGTTACGGACTGAAAACAAATGAAGAAAATCTAACATTAAAGGATAGATTAAATCCCTTTACTTATGCATAAGACAGTGAAACAAAAATTTCCATCAACTACCTGCTATTTCCCCTAATTACCATATGTTTTGTAGCCCAGTATATGTTCTACAATAGAACAAGGGAAGAGATGCCAATGTTATTTCTCCTTTGAGTACTGAGAAAGAGGAAACTGTCTTAAGACACAGTGAAATAACTATTTTTCAGCTCTTGCATCAAGCAAGCTGGGTTTGGTCTATGCAAAAAATTTATGTGAGTATAGGAAGGTAGGGAAAGTGGAGGAAAAACAGAATTTCTGAAGAAGATTATAGCATTGCCTTTTAAAGAAGAAAAATGTTTCTTGCATGCCTATGATGGTGTGGAGACAAACCCTCTGGAAAAAAAGAAGATAAACAGGATGATTTTTAAGCATGTGGTTCTTTCCAAACTTCTAATTTCATAGGATCAGTTCACCAAAAATAAAATTGTCATAGTTTCTTATTGTTTGTCATGTTAAGGCTGGATAATTGGCATCCTATTGTTTGTACAGGACAAAATATTACAGGAAAAAACACCATGTGACTTGGGTGCCTCTGGGTTCTCGTGGGAACGAGCAGTTTCTTAGCGAGACGGGGAAAATATTCAAACAGTATAACCACAAGCTCACTAATGGCCATTTTCTGTTTAAATGTGGAAATTGAGGGTATTTTGCATGTTTCATTTATTTTTTCAAACATTTGAAAATACATATATTTTTTTAAAGTAAAGCAGGAAGACTGGAAGAGTTATAATTCTTGTCATCGTTTTTGCCTTGGTATAAGAGGCTGCAGTGTTCAGAGAAAAGTGTAATTAAAACTATGCACTTTGTAATCTGTTCTGATTCAGTTTTACATATTTGCCTTACTCAGGTAAACCTTTCTCAATTATTTGTGGTTGTGAAGAATAATAATAGTAACATTTATCGCGTATTGTATTAGTTTCCTCTTACTGCTATAACAGATTACCACAAACTTAGTGGCTTAAAACAACACAGATTTATTATTGTACAGTTCTGGAGGTCAGAGGTGTACAATGGATCTCACGAGGCTAACATCCAGGTGTCAGGAGGGCTGCACTCTCAAAGGCTCTAAGAGATAATCCATTTCCTTGCCTTTCACAGCTTCTAGATGCTGCCTACATTTACTGGCTCACAGCCCTCTAACACTGTAACCTCTGACCCCCTGATCACGTCTCCTTCCCTGGTTCAACTCTCCAGCCTCCATCTTTCACTTATAAAGACCCTGTGGTTACACTGCGCTCAAATGGATAATTCAGGATAATCTTCTCATCTGAAGATGCTTAATCTAATCACATCTATATTTACAGATTCCCAGGATCAGTACACAGACATCTCTGGCAGGGAGTGGTTATTCTGCCTATCACAAGTACTTTGTATATTCCGGACACTCTTATAAACTCTTCACATGTATTAGTTTAGTTAATCTGCACAACAGACTGGGTAGTAAGGTAATTACTATTATTATTTCCATTTTACCAATGAGGAAATAGAGGTACAAAGGTTGCATTTCTAGGAAATGGTAGAGCTGATATACAAAATTACCTAGGCTCAAGGACCCGATCTTTTTTTTTTAAAACATCTTTATTGGAGTATAATTGCTTTAGAATGGTGTGTTAATTTCTGCTTTATAACAAAGTGAATCAGCTATACATATACATATATCCCCATATCTCTTCCCTCTTGCGTCTTCCTCCCTCCCACCCTCCCTATCCCACGCCTCTAGGTGGTCACAAGGGGACCCGCTCTTTAACCTTTAAACCACACTACCTCTTTGAGAATAAAAATAGCATGGAAAATTAAATACATGGATATCCTCATACCCCACTTTAATCAAAAATGTCAAATATTCCATGCACATCTTTTACAAGACCTGCAACTAGAAACTTGCTGTTTTAACTCTCAGTTATTCAGCTATGTTATTAAATGCCCAGAATTGTGATAAACTTTGAGAATTCACAAAATTCCGCCCTTTCAAAAATCTACTTGGTAAAACAAAATGAAAACATTCAGGAACCATTAGAAAACACTACAAAAGTATATATACTCAAATGCTAGATGGAATGATATATTCCTTCAAGTATTTTTTGGTAGAATTCAAGACACAAATAGCACCATCAGTGTTTGAGCTGAAGTGCTCCAAAGGAAAACAAAACCTGAGAATCAGCCAGGGACTGGGCAACATAGAATGAATATCCACACCTAGGTAGTTGTAATGTTGATTCATTCTTAACTTTTGTTATAATGGAAGTTATTTCATAGTCAAATTAACCTCATTTATAATGGTTACATGATAGAAATGCCTCAGTTCAGACAACTTGGTCAGTCATTTCCCCCCATTGGTGTGTAATGAGAGTGTTTTCAACTACACCTTGATTGTTCTGACTGCTTCCAGACCTTATTATTTTCAGATACACTCCTTTCCATAAGAGAATTATAGAATCATTTTATCATCATTCACCAGGAAAGGTTCCTAGGGAAAAGAATATTGTGTTACCACGTCAAAAAGCAGATATTCAAGTTATTAGCAACACATGAATTTTACAGTCTACAAGTAAGTAATAAAGGGATAACCAAAAAAAAACAGAAAACAACTAAACTAACTAAAAAAAGAAGTAGATGGTGTGTTAAGCCAGATTATGGTAATGCAACTGATTGTACAAGAGCTGAAATTCTTGGAAACTAGGGATAACTTGCCCTGAAAGTCTCAGAAATGAATTATGTTAAGTTTGGCTTCAAAGCAGGTGATAGAACCTATTCATCTATATACTTTGAAGTTATTATATATAACTTTGAAGTAATTATAAATATATATATATAACACTTTTAATATTCAGGGTGAATGATGTGGGTATTTAACATGCCATTGCATTTCAGAATCGTTTCTATTCTTTCTTCTTTTGGACCGGTCTTCTTTAATTATTTCAGTCAGCTACCTTCTACTACTCTCTACCTAAACTTTATAGAGTATGTTTTCTTGAATTTTTATTGAGAAACAAAATTGTCTTCAAGTTTTATAATTTTCTCTATTATATTCTTCCTTTGAGTCTTCATGAAACAACTCCCTTTTCCTACACCATATATATATATATATATATATATATATATATATATACATTTTTCTTTTCCTGTTTACTCATCCTTAAACACAAAACATCCATCCAGATGTGGTATATTGAAAATGGCCATCAATTCTTTGAAATCTTTTCCCAAGAGGTTGGATCTGTTTTCCTTCCTTTGAATCTAGGCTGGACTGTAACTGCATTGACCAAGGGATGCTATGCCAGTTCTGGGCCTAGGCTTTAAGAGGCCCAGTAGCACCCTTCTTTGTGTCCTGGAGTCCTGAGCCACCATGTAAGAAATCAAACTCTACTGAGGTGGACATGCTGTGAGGAAGCCCAAGCTAGCCATGTAGAGAGGCCTGTCAGTTTCCAGATGCTCTAGGCCCCAGACATTCAAGTTATGCTACCTGAGCCCAGCCTTCCAGCCATCCTTTCCTACGTGCCAGGCATAAGAATTAAGCTGTCTTTGACTCCAGACCAAATCAATACCAGCCAAACAGCACTGAGTGACTCCTACCTATGCATCATGAAGAAGAAGCACTTAACTAATAACTGACTGAATTCCTGACACACAACATCATGATATAATAAATATGGTTGCTATCGTAAACCACTAATATGTGGAATAATACATAATAGATGAACAAGATGAAACAGACAACCAGACACCAGGTTTAACACTTCTCAACATACAGGATCCATAAGGAGATCCTTAACACTTCTTAATCTCTGTTAATCTCTAATGGCTAACAGAAATTATCTAATGGTGTACCAATCACAGCAGTGAAGTGCTATAATGAGTCCCCAAATCTCACTGACTTAAAAGAATAAAGGGTTGGGCTTCCCTGGTGGCGCAGTGGTTGAGAATCTGCCTGCTAATGCAGGGGACACGGGTTCAAGCCCTGGTCTGGGAAGATCCCACATGCCGCAGAGCAACTAGGCCCATGAGCCACAACTACTGAGCCTGTGCGTCTGGAGCCTGTGTTCTGCAACGAGAGGCCGCAATAGTGAGAGGCCCGCGCACCGCAATGAAGAGTGGCCCCCACTTGCCACAACTGGAGAAAGCCCTCACACAGAAATGAAGACTCAACACAGCCAAAAATAAATAAGTAAATAAATAAATTTAAAAAAATAATAAAGGTTTATTTTTTCCCTCATATCACAGTCCTGTGAAGCCCTGAAAAGCTCTCTGTTTCATAGTCTAAAGTTACTGCAGGCTATTTCCATCTAGTGGTCCATCTATTTCCCAGGGTCTTTGAATCCTTCACTGGATCTTCTGTATTTGGCCCCCCAAAAAAGGGAACAGAGACTAAGGACAGGAGACAGTGCAGAAAGTTTTGTGGTTAGGCCTTCGGGTGGCTTATATTACTTTTATCCAATGTCCATTGCCTGGAATGTAGTCATATGCTGCACCTAACTGCATGAGGTTAAAAAAAAAAAGCAGTCTACTCTCTGCTTCGGATGAAAAGGAAATAGGGTTAATAAACATATAACAGTCTCTCCACATATGTCCACATTAGCATGGAATGGCATCTTCTCCTGATTTGACTGTCAAGTTTGCCTCTATGCAAGCAAGCCAGATGCACAATAGGGTACTTTTTTTGTGTATGTACAGAAAATACTACATCCCCACATAGGCATGTGGGATGCCAGGAACTTTCCAGGAACTTCCTGTCTCCCTGACTGCAAATCCCAGGAGTGATGTTCATTATATTTTTTTCTCTCTAACATGCTACCTACTCAAATGTAACTTCTCCAAATAGGCATTAAAAGAGAATAGCTCATGTGGTCAGAATGTGAGGGGAGAACGAGCAGGACTCTGGCCAGTTCAGAAGTCAGCTGCCTGAGTTTCCATCCAAAGACTGGACTTGAGCCAAAGCCATTTCATGCTATCCCTCAGGTCTATATTTTTTTTCTGACTTGTTTACCCTGTCAAACCCATCAAAGCTATAGTCTCCCAAATAACTATGAGTTGGGCCTGTGGTCTTCTCTGTAGTTTTCAGTATTGCTATCCACTTTGGTGTGAGTGTCATGTATGTGTGTGTGTGTGTTTGTGTGTGTGTGTAAGTATGTGTGACTTCATACATCTTTAGTTGGAAGTTGAAAGAATGACCAAGAACTGCCACCAAGACAACTAAAAGTCTTCCTGTCCTCTGAGTTTGAGTTGTTGTCATTACTGGTTTTTGTTTTGTTTTGTTCTGTTGTTCAGTTTTCTGAATGTCACTTACACTCTAGGATTTATGTTCACTGTAAACAATATATCATGGAATCTAAGGCTAGCATTTCTTCAAGACATCTCTCTGTTCAGTGTAAACAAAATCAAAGACAAGTTTTAGAGCAGGCACAACACTTCAGACATCACTATTTGATTCAGGTTCTATTTACCACTGAGCTCTACTGCAACCTCAAAGTCCTTCTTAACCCATCCTTTTGGGTAGCCACTACCAATCAGTGTGGGCAGGTGATATAAAGTTTGAGTGCTATCGTGGGTAGAATGATCTCATTTTGCTTGAATGGTTTGTTCAGTTAACAAGCACTTATTAAGCATTTACTATGTGGCAGGCACTGTGATCTTTGCTGGAGATAAACAGTAAAGAAGAGCATATGCCATATCGTCAAGGAGCACTCAGCTTATTGGTGGAGACAAACAAAGTTACACACAGAGTGAAAGGTACTAGAGTAGATGCAAGCCCAGGATGCCCTAGGAGCACCTGGACCAAGCATCCATCATTGTGCTGAGGGTCAGGAATGTCCTCTTAGAGGACGCAGAGACCGGAAGAATAAATGGGAGTAAATCAAGCAAAGAGAAGGGGCAGAGCCATCCACATATTCCTTAAGCATTTACCCCATTTACCCCATTGCTCTATTTAACCACTTCCCTGGGAAACTCTTTCTCCCAAGGACTCCTGTGCCTCAGGTATTACATGGAAGCATGGATGCCAGAAATGTTATTATCTCATGGTGAATCACTTCTCTTTGATGATGGTGCTGAAATTGCAAAGGGATGACATAAACTCGCTGTGGTTCTTACTTGGGAAAACCTCCAAAATACCTCTTTACTCTTCTTTCTTTTTGTAGAATTCTGCCCTCCATTTTCTCCTTTGGCGGAGGCATTCC
>NW_006788081.1:1071979-1073830 GCF_000442215.2 Lipotes vexillifer
CATTCCTGAAGCCAAGTTCTTCAGCCTCAGTAAACTTTTCTGAACTCCTTCACTTTGGTCTAATATGAGACACCTCTACCCACCAACGTCTGCTTTTATTGGTGACTCCAAAGCAAAGAGATTTTGAGACTTTAAATCAGAAAGACAACCTCTTATCGTATCCTCATTAGTGTACATATTGATTTAGTAACCATATGGGAAGAGATGTGCTTTGAGGGTATGTTTTTCTCTAATAGTTTCCCCATGGAAATGGCCATAAGGAGAGTTTAGAAGAGTCAACAACATACAAACATATGGAATAATGGACACTGCAAGGATCCACTGCCCTGAAACTTCTTTTTCTCTGCGTCAGCCTGACTTTTGATTCCTTAACTCAGCATCGCTACTTTTGAGTTGCCCAAATGAATGTTGATAAAATGAATCATACCAGATCTAGTACAATCTTAGTAACATAAACTTCTATTAATATTCTAGCTTAGATGTCGCCCAGTTTTATTTTTGATTTTTAATTAGCTACAACTGGCCAAGAAGTGGTCTTGTGAAAATAGAACCCTGGACAGAAATTGTCAAGTAGGAAGTGTTTAAAAGTATTTGAACAAAAAAACACCATCTGAGCAGGACATTTCTGGATGGGCACTCCAGTTACACTCTCTGTTAAATATTAAATATGCAATGGGGAAACAAATTGAAATTATAAATATATAATAATTGAATTACTAGGTGTTTAGAAGCCAAAAAGACACATAAATATGTTTCGTATTTGAACTAAATATCCCCTCCCCCTCTATTTTCACTGCCAGGAAATACATTAGTATATGCTATTTCAGTTTAAGCCTGAGAAGAAAAGGGAAGTTAGACCAAGTGACATTTTTAAAAGATGACCTTGAATAAGTTATCGGTTGTAGCAGTTCTCTGAATCTTGGACTCAATCTACCCTATTTAAGTGTAGCCTCTTTATGTTTATGCTTAGATATTTTAATAAAGCATCATAATGTTATTTTTTATAGTGTAATCACATGAACAAACATATTGCTTTTAATTCTCATTTAATTGTCTGTGGGAAACCTGGCTGGTGTGTCTAAGAGAGTATAGCCAAGTTATTAGCCTAAAACTGATGAAGATTTTACAGTAACTGTAAACCAGAGAGTTAAAAAATAATAAAACAGGGCTTCCCTGGTGGCGCAGTGGTTGAGAGTCCGCCTGCCAATGCAGGGGACACGGGTCTGGGCCCCGGTCCGGGAAGATCCCACATGCCGTGGAGCGGCTGGGCCCGTGAGCCATGGACGCTGGGCCTGTGTGTCCGGAGCCTGTGCTCCGCAATGGGAGAGGGCACAGCAGTGAGAGGCCTGCGTACCTCAAAAAAAAAAAACAACTAAAAATAGAATTACCATATGACCCAGCAATCCCACTACTGGGGATATATGCAAAAAAAAAAAAAAATATATATATATATATATATATATATATATACATTGAGATACTAAAACCTCAATAAACTGAACCTAAACTGCTAGATCCTTCAACTATTAGCAGTAGTTTTAGTATTTAACTTTTTACAAGGGGTGGGGCATGAGAGTGAGAAAAACAGGCTATATTAAGAGATTCATAAACATAGCAGTTTTCAGCATAAATCCTGTGGACAAGAACACATTCAGTCTATCCCACCAAGCTTCTGTACTATAGTGCTCTGTGCTACATATGCAGGCTTCAAAGTCAGGAGAGTGATTAATGCATTTCAGAAACATTTTGAATAACAGTTTTAAAGCAAAAAGGGGGGTTCCCTGGTGGCGCACTGGTTGAGAGTCCGCCTGCCGATGCAGGGGACACGGGTTTGTGCCCCGGTCCGGGAAA
>NW_006788081.1:1073935-1075965 GCF_000442215.2 Lipotes vexillifer
AAAAAAAAAAAAAAAAAAAAAAAGCAAAAAGGGGCTTTCCACATTAGCCACAGCTGACCACAAAATACAAATTAACTATTTGCCCCACTTCCTAGCCATTCTGGTTGAAGTTTTAATGTACACGGCTAATGAAGCATTTTCCATGTTGTATCTGAAGCATCCCAACCCATTTATGGACCGCTGACTTAGAAACAACCTCGGTCTGCCCTTGCTTCTGTTGCAAGAGGTCTTCTGATTATCAATTATCTAGTAGGGTGACTCACATTTCACCAGCTCAACGTGGTTTCATGGTGCCGAGAGAACACAGTGCCAGCACATGCCTGGTAGTTCACAACATAGTCATTTCCCTGCAATCTGTATAAGGAGTGCCCCTCAATCGGGCATAAACAAACATTATTCACTCAATACACATCCTATTCACTAAATAGGGGTAATATCACCCCTACACTTCCATTTATACCCAAAACACGGCATTTGGGTAGTATTGATTTCTCTGGTTTTATACTTTGAGATCTTGCATGCATTTTATATCTTCCTTTTTTTTTTTTTTTTTTTTTGGCGGTCCGCGGGCCTCTCACTGTTGTGGCCTCTCCCGTTGCGGAGCACAGGCTCCGGACGCGCAGGCTCAGCGGCCATGGCTCACGGGCCCAGCCGCTCCGCGGCATGTGGGATCCTCCCGGACCGGGGCACGAACCCGCGTCCCCTGCATCGGCAGGTGGACTCTCAACCACTGTGCCACCAGGGAAGCCCTATATCTTCCTTTTGAAAATTACATTTTATTAAATATTTGACCAGAGATTTAATTTTCCATTTCCTTTTCTCTCCCCGGAGTCTCCGTATCATGCTCACAGTTAAGTCACAGGTGCGCTTGGAAAGCTTAACTTTACTTCTGAGTCATGTTGCTGAGCAACTAAAATGTCCCTCCCATCCCAAGAGGCTCCCTCCTCTCCAGTTCCTCTTCTCTAAGAACACCAGAATAGAATGAGTAAACTGCACTCACTGTGTTTCCAACTATGTGGGGTTTTAGTGTTATCTGTTTCCAGGAACATTTATGACAATACTTAGATTCTAGGATCCACTCTAATACATATAATCTAGTAAAAACTGGAAGAGTCTTTAGGTGTTCATATATATATATATATATATATATAATAAATACATATATTTTATATTACATATATTTATATATTTCATTCTGATAGAAAAAACTAGTACTCAGGTTAGGAGATCTGGGCTTAAAGTTGAGAATCTACATGACCTTGGGTTTGGGAACAAGAGACCTTCTGCTACTGCATCACCTGGTCTCTGGGACCAAAGGCAGTGGGAAGAGACTGTGAATACAAATCCCAAAGAACCCCATGAAGAGAGTAATACTACAAGGGCAACATCAGGAAGAAGAGTCCTACAGAACCAAGAAATGATATAGAAGAGATTTTGATTATTAATTTCACCAGGATGATTTACTATGTCTAGGGATCTCAGTATCTCACAGATCTGTCAATTTCTCTTCATTCCTATTGTTAGTTTCCTAATTCAAGCTATCCACATGGCCTTCCCAGATTACTGCAATGTCCTCTACATGGTCTCCCTAACGCCCAGGTCTGATCCCCTCTTATCCACTACCCACTTTATAGCCTGAGACATTCTCCTCATTATAATGCTTAAGTGGCTCCTCACTGCCCTCAAGATAAAGCCGATCTCCTTAGTATGGAAGACAAGAGCTTTCTTCCTTCGCTCCTGCCTTACTTTCCTAGCCTTACGCATTGACCACCTCCTACTGCCTTGCCATCTAATTTCCAGTCTGACTGAATTATATACACACACACTCCTACTTCCAAGATCTTTGCATAATCTATGCTTTCTACCGGGGATAGCACCTCACTCCTAACACCTCCACCATTACCTAGACAAATCTTATTCATTTTCCAGATTAGATGATACTTCTTAGACGTCACTTCCCTTACATCTGAAAACTGAGTTAGGGGCTTCCCTGGTGGCGCAGTGGTTGGGAGTCCGCCTGCCGATGCAGG
>NW_006788081.1:1076193-1092379 GCF_000442215.2 Lipotes vexillifer
AAAAAAACTGAGTTAGGTGGCCCTCCGAAGTCCACATACCAAGATAGCAACAGGTACTGACGCACAATGCAGCTTTTCACTCTGTGAGTTCCAAACAACTCACTAAACTCTGAAGTCCATAAGGGAAGGGACTATAACAGTCAGATGAGTGTTGAGACCACATGTTCAGACTCTAAAGCTGCAACAGCTATATTTTCCTTCTCCCTTTAAAGGAGTCGAGAGATAAACTCCTGTACTCATTCAATCATCTTTAGTGAGAAGTTCTGGTGCCACAGCTTTAAATGGCTTTTTCTCAACACATGAGATGACTTTGACAGTAAACCCACAAACTCAGGATACAAGAAATGTAACATCTTTTTTTTTTTTCACGTTCATATTCCACTCTGTGGTAGAAACTTAATCTTGTCAATTCTGGGTCATCTCATTCAAGTCAGTTCCATCTTTTCCCTGGAGTTGCACCGAGCTGAAAGGGCTGATTTTGCACTTAGAAGATGGGAATGGGGGTGGAAATCTGATCCTTACTCATCACCAGATACCCAAACATGCAGCGGCTCCTTTGGTCATTGGTCTATACCAGAGGTCCCCAACCCCCCGGGCCGTGGCCCAGTAGCAGGACACGGCCTGTTAGGACCCGGGCCGCACAGCAGAAGGTGAGCGGCGAGCGAGCGAAGCTTCATCTGCTGCTCCCCCATCGCTGGCATTACTGCCTGAACCACCCCTCACCGTCGCCCCCCCCACCGCCGTCCATGGAAAAATTGTCTTCCACAAAACCGGTCCCTGGTGCCAAAAAGGTTGGGGACTGCTGGTCTATACAGTCAGTAGCATCCTCTTCATTCCATCCTAAGGCCTCTCCAGATCTGATTCTATCTCAGTTACGTTGAAACTCTCTCAGGCATACTGAAAACACCTCGTTGTCCCCTGAACCAGCAGAGCATGGGTAAATTCTGTGAAGTTTCCTCAGGTTTGTATGCCTAAACATTCTGTAAACTATCTGACTCAAATGTTTCTATGCCATTCCGGGTATAAAAACCTCAACAAGTCTTAGCAGCCCTCTGACTTTACTTCGTAAGCAAGATACAAATAGCTTTCTTGCAGGCCATCCTGAATCTAGTGAGATTTTTGTTTTGTGTGTTTCCTAGATGTTTTGTCCAACCCTGTATTCAACACAAGGCAGAAAGTTCATAGGGTCTCCTTTCAGTGACCCATCATTGTCTAGCTTACTCTTTAACTTCAATTTTCTTCTTTTTCCTAGTCAGGAAAAATTTCTCCACTCTGGGTGCCAATCACATATTCTTCTCTAACATTTGTCTTACATCTTGAACTCAGGGGGTTTTCTTAAAAGCCATATTTAAACCCATCTATGTTCTCTGCTTTCTGCTGTGTAATTTACTCCCTGAGGCATAGGTATAGAATGTCATAGTTTTCTGGGTATGAAGAAGACACAAGGAGCTATGGGAAGGGGATATCAATTAGTATCTGGAGATATTATTCTACCTCATAAATCACTAGATAAACTCCTCAACTTCTAAAAGCAGAGTTTTCTAGTAAGTGTTGGTAGAGCTCAGTAGGAGATGTCATGGAAACGTCCTGCTTTCTCCTTGCTCTTCCCTCCCAAATTAAAGAAGAGTTCAATTTCACCCGCTTATTTTGGGGAAAGGTGTTCTGATGCAAATCAACAGAATTAGAGGGAGATGACTAAGATAAATAGCAAGAAAGAATGAATTTGCTCATGAAGCCTCTTGTGTCTACCTAGGCCCTTTTTAGACTCAGTCCTTGGCCTGTGACAGGCCAGAAGCCCAGGCCATGCTTCCACGACAAAGAGGAGAAAACAGAGAATAGATTTCTGCACCAATCTTCTGAAGAATCTATGAAGCAGAAAGTGAAAGAGGTAGAAAAGCATTGCCCCTCGAATTTCAATAACCTTTTTTCATCAAAAAATTGAAAGAAGTAAATGAATAAGTGACTAAATGAATAAATAAATCAGTGAGGGAATAAAAAAGTATAAAAGGTAGGAAAATGTAAAAGGAAAGGAAAATGAGAAAAAACTGGAATTTGGGGTTTCTAAGACATACAAACACATTTGCTTGGAAATTCCATTGGCTTTGATCAAGATTTATAAATTGTTAAACAAATATTGCTCTAAGTCTGTTTGAATACAACAAAATAATGTATTTGAAAGTATGTCATAGGCTATAAAATGCCATAAAAGGATAGTTATTGCTATTTTCACTAATGTTACCATATGTTAATTCTGTTGATTTCAAAAAAGAAAGAGCTCCATCTCAACACATGAGTATTTGTCAAGTGCCTAATGTGGCTGATTTGCTACGGAACTTAGAGCATTTTCAAAACACAGGAGAACGTGGGAAAGAAGCCCATATGGGCAGTTGGTTTGTCAAGCAAGACTTTCACCAGATGAGCAAACAAGAATCCAGTCATCCAAAAGAGCAGAAATACCACAGCTGAAATTTCCAAACCAGCCATTGATGCTAAACATTTACAAATGGCTGTGCAACCGGGAATTAATTCACTCAGACTTTTTCCTGTTATATCTAAAGAAGCAGACGTATACAGATTAAGGCTGTGCCCAGCCATTTGTTCAGGGACACAAATGCTTGTATTTGTTTTCATTCTTTTCTGTTTCTCCTTTACTCTTTTTTTCTTTGTCTCATTCTAAAAAGGAATCTGAAATTGGTGGCCAAATGCTCAAAATACAACAAAATAGAAATAAATACATGAAGAAATCAACACAATTCAAGCCTCATTGATAGTGATATTTTGGCTCTGAGCATCTTAGCAGCCCATTGAGGCAATATGATTGTTACAAGAGCCACAATGTCTATAAGATAACCAGCCAAGTTTTCGGGAGAAACGTTTCAGATAGAAGCAGTGTTGAGACATTTGCCTTCATCACTCTACACACTGTAGACCACTGCAGTAGAAACTTCCAGGCTTCCCTGCCACATATTAGAAACAAATTACAGCCTAATCTGAATCTGAAGGACAAAATCTCTTTGCTGATGTACCATTAAACACAAGCGACATTGACAGAGAATAATTCTTAACTTGCTAAGGAATATGTTCATTACATCACTAAATTGAAGCACCTGCTGCTTTAATAGAGGGTGGTGCTTTTTTGTTTTTACTTTATTTCATTGAATGTTTTTTGCTTGTCTCATGATTTATACCCCTGTGATGAGTCTATTTTCATGCTATGACCCTGCTTTTGTGGGTGTTAACTGATGAAGTTTATTCTTGTTCAGTTTATTGTCTTCTATTCCTACCCTCTTTTATTGTCTAAATGTCAACCCTTTCTTCATCTCATCCCTTCTCAGCTGTTCTCAGTACCCTTATAGGGGCCTGAGGGCTGGGGTGGGCTGAAACTGTCCCAGATCAATGAGAAGGCCAGAGGCTAGTATAAACTAGGCTCCACTGAGCAGCCTTCTCATTTCAGAAAATTGGCCTTGCACTACCTGGTGGATGAGTTAGTTCCTTCTATGGGTATGTCTTATGTTCTTTGCTGTGTGTGCTGAAATCCTTAAGTAGGTCTACCTTGTGGACACCTTAGATTCCCTAGTTCCCTCAAACACTGCTATCTTAAGGGGAATTCCACCTCTACCACTTTTAACTGGGTGCCTTGCTTTATTCCTGACTACTCTTTAAAACCTCAAGAGATTTGCCTCTCTCACTCTGTATTAATTTTCTATTGTTGCCATAACAAATTACCACAAATTTAGTAGCTTATGACAGCATCCATTTATTGTCTCACAGATACGTGTGGAAGTATAGCACAAGCCTCACCAGGCTAAAAGCAATATGTCAACAGGGCACTGTCCTTTACGGGGGGTTCTGGGGAAGAATCCAAAGAATCTGCTTCCAAACCCACAAAGGTTGTTGGTAGAATCCAGATCTTTTCAGTTGTAGGACTGAGGCCCTATTTCCTTGCTGGCTGTCAGCTGGGGGCTACCCTCAGCTCTTGGAGGCCTCTCTCCAGTCCTCCCATGTGGGCCCTACGTCTCAAAACCAGCAAAAGCACATCAAATCCTTCTCATGCTTGGAAGCTCTCTGATTTCCCTTTCTGTCACATCTCTTTTCTGACTCCACAATAGAAAGTTCTAGGTATTTAAGGATTTATTTAAGATTGGACTCACCTCAAAAATTCCAAAATAATCCTCTATTTTAATGTCTGTAACTCATTAAATCTGCAAAGTCCCTTTTGCCATGTAAAGTAACATATTCACAGGTTCTACATGATTAGGGCACGAATATCTTCTGTGGACCATTATTCAGCCTATCACACACTGTCTCTAATCCTCAGTTAGAAGTCTGCAAACAATTCCCATTTAGAGTTTCTCAAACTGCCTAAACTCTCAAAAGACTTCTGTGCATTCCTGCCAGTCTGCCTGTAAGCTCCAATCAAACTAGGTAATAAAGCCATTAGCCATTTCTCAAAGTGATGTGGATTTACCTTGTTTCACTGTGTTCCTGGGAGCAGCCCCACCACCTCCCAGAAAAACATCTGCCTCCCTGCTGCACGAGGTATATTAACAAGTCTCCCCCACCCTCCTCCTTCACCAACCACCAAGCCAGCTCTTTTGACACTTGTTTTTAATAAAGAGGCTAGGAAAAGAACATACATCTTGAATTTGCCTAAGTAGCTATTATTTTCACAAAAATAAACATGTTATAGCTCATGACTTTCTACGGAACATTTTATTACAAACACCGAACCAGGATATTCAAGCACTCCCTAACAGGAAACGAGACAATAAATTTGAAGTCTAAGAGATCTGGAATTGTTTCTAGGCTGTGTTTGGTCAGAGAAGTTACCAAGTATCTCAAGAAATGTCGTCCATTTAGCAAGGCCAAATGTAATTTGATATAACGTGATTAGATCTAAATGGCCCAAATCTACACAAACAACATCAAAACAACTTATCAAATTTTATGAGATACTTATCAAGTATAAATCATGTGATTCTTAATTATTTGTGTGTGTGTGTGTGAATCCGCCTATAGATGGAGTGCAATAAGATAAAGCAAGCAAACGCTGAGATCACCTCCCACAATAATTCCCACCGCCTCCTCTTCATACTTTTGAGTTTAGCTGGAATGACTGATTACCTACTAATAAGCAGAATACAGCTCACCTGATGGGAATTTCCATAATTAGCTTATAAAAGACCACAGCTTCTATCTAGGTGCTCTCTCTGTCTCTCCTGGAGGAAGCAGTGGCCATTTCATGAAGCCTGTCTATGAAGAACTCTATGTGACTGGTTTTGGAAGAAGAACCTCCCTCAAGTAAACTTTGAAATGACCCTAGGCTTGGCCAGCTGCTGACTGCAAGCACGTGAGAGGCCTTGGAGCAACCAGCTACATACACCACGTTAAGATTCCTGCCCCATGAAGCTCTGAGATAATATTTTTATTTCAAGCTGCTAAGTTTGGGGTAATGTTTTACACAGCATCTGATAACTAATATAACAGATAGAGTGCAAATCAATCCTCAAAACCAGCACTTTATGGAGAGTACTTCCTAATAGTCTTTTTATCCAAAGCACTCCAAACAGCTTGACTAAAAGAAAAAAATTAATGATTATCTTTTCACACATTTGGAATTGATGAGTCAGTCTCTATACTAAAGTAGTATTTGCTTGACCTACTCATCCATGACATCATACTTTTCTTTCAGGAACCGCAGGATCTGCTTGAAAAGTTTCTTAGAATCTGCTACAATAAATGAGCAAAGGTGATTTAGAAGACTTGGAATTAGCCTCACCTCCACTCTGTATAGTTGCCTATACTATTTAATGCTTCTACAGTTAGTAAGTCTAGTCCGTTGTAATTCTTTTACAAGAATTAAAAAATTTCTGACTTCTCAATTAAGGAGTATCAAAACATGCTAGGTGTTAAAAGGGCTATATGATAAAATATCACTTATAGCAATAAGGAATAAAAAACTAAAGTCACAATGAGAAATTATGACACATGATTAAAATGTTTTACCAGTTCCCTTAGAACTGTAATAGAGCCTTGAAATAATAAGAGGTACAGTAAGAATCTCACAGATAACTGGACTGAAAGGATAAATAAAAAATCACAGAAATAGAAATTTGAATACACAAGAAACAAGAAAAGTATTAAAAACCTCATTAGTAATCAAAGAGATGCAAATTACCCAATGATTAAAGGAGTACCCTACCAAGTTGGCAATGATAAAGATTATAATGAAATACTGGTGAAGCTGCAGTGGTGTGAGCACTCTAATAGGTTTCTGGCGGCAAGGAATTTCTGGAGAGTTATTTCGCACTGTGTATAAACTACCATAAGAAGTTCAGCACTTTGTTTCCTGAAGGCCACTACTAGAAATCTTTCCTAATGATGTAATTTGAGATGTAGTGAAACATTTATGTAAAAAGGTATCACAATTGATATTATGTATGTAGTGGAATGGAATTAATAATAAAGAAAAAAATGGAAGGCAGGAAAGACGGCAGAAGTCATCTGAATGTTTATTTAGGGACTTACAGAAGGAAATATGACAGAAGCATACCATGGAGCATTATGCAGATATTAAAAGTGATGTTTTTAAAGACCATGTAATAGAAATAATAATAGCATACTTTAAAAGATTATTATTTTTAAAGAATATAATATTTTAAGTACTATATGATAGAAATAATAGCATGAAAAAGTTTATGCTCTATTTAACGTTAAGCAAAAATGATAGCACATAAAAATATTAAATATCCTAATTTTGTGTAAATAAAAGACTTAAAAGTTATTATCTCTGCTGATGGGATTTCAGAACTTTTAAAAAATTTTATACTGTGTTATCTGTATAACCTGAAAAACAAGGTTTCCAATAAATGAATGTAGACACTTATTTCTTCTTTCTTTTCACTTATTCCATCTCAGAAAGTTTTACTAAAAAAGAGCACTTGCTGAATTTCATTAAGCTGTCATTTAGTTTGTCTTACACATCATTTTATTCTCTGAAATTAATATCAAGATCAGGACTTAATACTTAGATCATATCTGCATCGTTATAAAACTGGTATGCCACTTCCTTAAATGCAGTTTTTCACTATGCTTATTTTTTTTAAGCTACAGGATTTTTGCAAATTAAAATGCATAAAAGAATGGGGAAAATAAGACATAAAATGGTTTCTTCAGTTTTCACTGGGAAAAACATTAGCCATGATTAAAAGAATTGGTTAAAAGGCAATTTACAGGGCTTCCCTGGTGGCGCAGTGGTTGAGAGTCCGCCTGCCGATGCAGGGGACATGGGTTCATGTCCCCGTCCGGGAAGATCCCACATGTCGCACAGCGGCTAGGCCCGTGAACCATGGCCACTGGGCCTGCGCATCCGGAGCCTGTGCTCCGCGACGGGAGAGGCCACAACAGTGAGAGGCCTGCGTACTGCAAGAACAAAACAAAACAAAACAAAACAAAAAACTACTTAAATGACAATGAGATGCAGTGGGGGTCAGAAGACCAGGACTACCACTATAAATCTTGTAATTTCAGCAAATCAATACATTTTTTCTGAAGCCCATCCTTAGTTTACTCATTTGTAAAGTAAAGTTAGGCCTTGTTTCCTACCTCACACCTTTTACAAAAGTGAAAAAAAAAAATACTGCACTGGGCATATGTGAATTTCAGTTAACCCATGGCCATGAATTGGGCACGTGACAAAGAACTTGTATAGCCAGTGAGCAGACTGTTTATCTAAAGAGTCCATGTGTCTTCTCAAAAAGGACTACCTCTTATAGTTTAAGACAAACTAGTAAAGCTTATTTCTTGCAGAGAGCACGGGCCTTTAGATGCAACAGTAAGACCAAAAGCAAAGGCATTATCTTTGGCTCCTGATCTGTATGCCTGTGGTAGCCAGCCTGTAAGATGGCCCCAGTGATTCCTGCCTCCTGGTATTTGCACTTTCTTTTAGTCCCTTTCTTTATTGTACCAGGGACAGTCTCTGTGACCAATAGCATTTGAGAGAAGTGATGGCATGTCACCTCTGATAATCAGGTTATAAAACACTTCAGCTTTTTATTTGCGTGTGCACTCTCCACTCTTGAATCGCTTACTCTGGGGGAAGAGCTATGTCTTAAGTAGTCCTATGGTGAGCCTCATGTACCAAGAAACTGAAGCCTCCTGCCAACAACTGCATGAATAATATTATTGGATTCTCCCCCAGGCATTCTTTCATATGAAACCACAGTCCTGCTGACAGTATAACTGCAACTTCTTGAGAGAGCTTAAGCCAGTATCACCCAGCTAAGCAGCTCCTAGATTCCTGACTCACAAAAATGGCAAGATGATAATTTTTCATCAGGGGCAATTTATTATGCAACAATACATGACTAACACAATAATATATCCCCACACATATACTTAAACAAGAGATTCTGGGTTGTTGGCCTTGCCAAGATCTTTCATCTCAGTGAACTCTGCTAAGAATTCATACCACTTGGCTACTTCTAGCCAGCATTTTGTTTGTTTGATCAGTTTTAGCTTCTTATCATTATTGAAAATGTGGATAACCTATTTTTTTAATTACTCAGTATTCTGCATTGATGGAAGGTTTTAATAGTTTGTGTGTCTGCTTTTAATTTTCTTCTGCATTCTTGCCACATTTTAACATGTATTTTACCATATGTGGCAGATTAAAGATGGCCACAAATTTTTTGAAACCTCTCCCTTCTAGATATGATGTCTATTTCTCCTCCCCTATTACTTCCCCCCCAAATTTTTTTATTATTAAGCATCAAATCAATCTTTTCCTTAAGATGGACCAACTTTAACATGATATTAGTGAAACTAGTTCATTTACCTATAGCTACATATAAATCTAAAGAATATAAGAAATAAATCTACTTTTTCTCAACCTTATGAAAATTAAAATTTTGCACGTTTTCAATCAGAGGGGGAGATTTTGTATGAAGAAGTTAAAATAAGTCAATGGATAAGAAAAAAGGCAATAAAATATACCCAATGTTTTATTTTTTACAATTAAAATTGGGTCACATAGAACACTCAAATATCTGAATTTCTATATCACAGGGCACTAGACAATGCAATTTTTTTTTACCAAAAAGATCTTCTAATAAAAAAAGAAAGGAATATAGAAGTTGAAGACGTCCTTAAATTCCAGTCTCTCTAACCAATTAGAGAAAATCTGCCTAATCTGATCAAAGTCCTCAGCTACAACTAACATAAATGAATATATGAATTTAAGTCAATGTTTTTATAAAAATATATACAGTTAAAGCTAAGGAATAAAGACACAGACATAGAGAATGGACTTGACGACATGGATGCAGAGGGGAAACCTGGGGTAAAGTGAGAGTAGCATCTACATAGATACACTACTAAATGTAAAACAGCTAGCTAGTGGGAAACAGCAGCATAGCACAGGGAGACCAGCTCCGTGCTTTGCGACGACCTACAGGGGTGGGATAGGGAGCGTGGGAGGGAGGCTCAAGAGGAAGGGGATATGGGGATGTATGTATGCATATGGCTGATTCATTTTGTTGTCCAACAGAAAATAACACAGCATTGTGAAGCAATTCTACTCCAATAAAGATGTATAAAATACACACACACACACACACACACACACACACACACACACACACAGAGAGAGAGTTAAAGCTAAGACAAAGGCCATTACAGAAAACATCCTATTTCCATAAAAGCTGAGGTTAGCGCCTTTTTGGAATGCTACTTAGAGTGCATACAGAAAAGATGCCACATTTTCAGATAAAAGCCTGGAAAGGGAAGCAAGTGTGATCTGTCTTAGAACTGGTGATGATGGGAATCAAGGGTCACCTGATATACTAGTTAAGGCAGAACAGTGAATTCAATCTTGCTACTGACTTAAGAACAGCAAAGCACAGTCTAGCTTTCTATAATCCTTAAAATAAGGATTAGAAATAAAGTCTCAGGGCATCTTGCAATATGAATGTTTCCAGAGAACTGATCTTTATCATATTTCTACAGAAAAATCAGGTTTAAAAGTTTGAGAGGCTCCTACAAAGAAAGTAAAAATGAGTCAGTAATTGAGATACAAAAAGCATTCAAGACTCTGTACTCCAAGATGTTGAGACTTTACCCGAATTCCTTCTATAGGATAAAACCAGTTAGACTAGTGTTTGATCCTGGGCCTCCTAATGTAAAACATGTAGAACCAGAAACACATGTAGATCCCCTGCGGTCATTAGCCTCTTGATTTCCCAGAACACTTGGCTGAGCTAGAGACCCATAAATGGTAAATGGTGAGTTTGGGCTTTTAACCAATTTTCTGCTTCTCTGTCCATTGTTTTCCATTTGGCTCTATGAGTACTTACTTCCCTGTTGATATCAGAAATATTCATCCACACAGTCTGTGCTGAGAATGAATGACGTTTCCTTGAGGTGCCTGTCTCCCCATTTGGAGACAACAGGAGTACATTTGTATGGTCCAGATCAAGGCATCCGCATCGAAAGAGACCTCTAGCCTGGAAATCATTAAACTTCACCTCCAGTCCTGTCTTTTCCATTACCCTAGGACAAGTTACTTGACTTCTGTGGGCGTCAACATTTCATAGTCATTCTGAGGACTTCGGAGTAAATCATTTTTTTAACAAAGAGTATGGACTTAGGAAGGTGGTAGTGATGGGAGAGAGAACTGCAAACATCTGAAAATGTAGTAGAACTTTTTTTTATTTTTTTATTTTTTTATTTTTTGCGGTACGTGGGCCTCTCACTGTTGTGGCCTCTCCCGTTGCGGAGCACAGACTCCGGACGCACCGGCTCAGTGGCCATGGCTCACGGGCCTAGCCGCTCCGCGGCATGTGGGATCTTCCCGGACCGGGGCCCAGACCCGTGTCCCCTGCATCGGCAGGCGGACTCTCAACCACTGCGCCACCAGGGAAGCCCAATAGAACTTTTAAGTTGCTCTTTTTGCTGACAAGTTTAATCAGATTTTTAGAGGCTTGTGACTTAAAATTGAAAACCCCTGGACTAAACACTTTTATTCTATAGACATAAGTTGAATATGCTAAAGGCATTGGGTCAGGCAAGGTAGAAAATACAAAAATGAGTGGGACAAGTAACCAAATCATCAAAATCAAATGTACAACACATTAGTGCCACAGAGAAGAACAGACTGTAGTTAAGTATTTAAGGAAGTGAGAGATTACATCTGTCTGGAGGCAGGAGAGTGGGAATTAGAGAAAATAATTCAGGTTTGTGCATGTTAAGGGAGCAAAGCATTTTAAGTAGAGAGCATAACATGAGCCAAACATAGCAGCCAAAAAAAACCCGTATGGTATGTGAGGTAGAGCATGCAGTCAGACACATTTGGCTAGATCAGTGAGGGAAACAAAGGATGAGAGGAATAAAGCAGAAAGCCAAACAATGTAAGAATCTAAAAAAATAAAATAACACCTACACCTGAAAATAGGATCCTGGCTATGACTTATGCTAAGTCTACCTCAGGGTTTGGCTCTCCCAGTGGCTTTTGATTTTGTGGGAATATGTGCTTAGCTTCCACTAATGGGGAACATCTCACCCCTTAAAAAAAAAAAAAATATATATATATATACATATATATATATATATGCATTCTTCTTTGCACAGAAATGCAAATCATGCACTAACTAGATCATGGAAGGATACTTGTTTGCAATATGAGAGCTGAAACAAGAAGGCAAAGCATTGCTTTGTTTAACCCCAATTGGAAATGTGTGCAATTCAAAATTTTTGTCACTTTGCACATCTTGGTGAATGACTGAAAAATTGTCCCAAGTATTGGTTTGGGACTACAGATAAATTTTAGTGAGTAGGTGAATTTGCAAATGTGAAATACATGAGTAATCAGGATTGACTGTGTATATGTATGTATGTATGTGTATGTGTGTGTATATACATATATTTTTTTACATATATACCCTCCTTGCAACTTAACAGAATTACTAAATAGAAATATTTGTGTATTGTAAATGATTATGTTATTTGATTGTCTTCTAAAGACCTTCATTAGCATTGTGACATTGTCATTTTAGCCATCAGCCTCCTAGACACAGAAATGTTTTGTGAGCAGATAGAAACAGGTCCATCTCTCAGGGACAGACTCTCATTAACCAGCTCACGACAGATGACTAAATTCAGTACATTCTTTTATGATGAAAACTACTCAGGGGACAAGGCATTATACTCCTCTAGCCAACACTTTCTTTTTCTAAGCCACTCCAAATGGGAGACCAAATAATACTATGAAGGTGGCTTGGTAAGGATGGAACTAAAGAATGATAGTTATATGATTTGACTATTTACTAGTATCAAGCCAAAGGAGCTAGGCCCTAAGAGCAATGAATAATTAATTACTGGGTAAATTAATGTAAAGGAATATGCTTTGGGGAAAGTTACCCAAGTACCTGCGTGGCTATGGTAGCCTGGATTTTTTTTATTAGCATATGGTGAATAAGTATTTTTGTAGCAATGTTTTAAGAAAGAGGGCTTGTTTCCAAGTGGCACCCACATCTCCAGTTTTATAAGTTAAACTTTTTCTTAGAGAACGTCCATAGAGAAAAATAAAATCATTTCCTGCTTTACCCAGGGGAGAAAATACTGCAACCCACAAGGAGAAAGTACAGCTGAGTTCTGGCAGAGATGAGTAGAGAGAATCGGGAGGCAAGGTACTGGATTCAGATACTGATAATTGTCCATTAGCTCCAGACTTCTACTTGGTGATAAGACATGTACCATCCGGAGTGAGTCTCAATTATTCCCTCGTCCTTCTCACCTAGCCCTACCAGTCTTACCTTGAAAACATATATCAATGTACGCACATTTCTCTCCACTCCCTACTCTTGGTACTCCAGCCACACTGAATTTCTTTATTCCTTGAATGATCCAAGTTCTCTCCTTCTCATCATTCTCTCTGCTTCAAAAGAATATCTTTTAGTTCCTCAATGGATGACTGATCACCCTCCCTCAGGCCCCAGCTTAAATTTCTCCTCCTCAATGAGGCCTCTCTTGTCTTGTCCATCCAATCCTAAATGGCCTTTGCTAGGTCCTCTCTCTTCATTTCCTTCTTATACTTATACAGGCTATAGTGGTCTTGCTTATCTACTTGTTCAAATGATCATCATCTAGCTCCAGCCCCTACCATATAAGCACCAAGAAGATTAGAAACGTACTCCCTCATTCACCACTGTGATCCCCAAAATCTGAAAAAGTGTTTGCTTCACATCAGATACTCGCTGTTTGTTGAATAAATAAACATAAAGTCTACCTACGTCACTTATTTTTCTTAATAATCCTACAAAATAAAGATAAATGAATGAAATCATAGTTTTTAATTATAAGATTTTGAACCTCTTGTTGTTTTTTATGGCTTTTCAAATTGAGTTCAGGAAAGTTTAGCACATAATCCTAATCATGATGGTAAATCTGGGAAGTAGGCTGTTGAATGCCAGCTTTCCAAAGTTATTTTTCTTGCTGACATATTTTCAACAGATATAAGATCTTATTTGACTTCTAAACTTAGGTGCAATAAAAGTAAGTACAAAAATAATTTGATATAATGAAATTTTTGTAAGTAAATTAAATGTAAAGCAGATAAGAGCTTTTAGGTAAACTTTTTAGGAATAATTATGTTTTAGAAATGTCTACTTTAAAATAGTCTTTCCAGATTTTGGTAACTTGAAACTTTAGAGTTTTGCTACATTAAATTAAATGATGGAAGTTTATTAAATACCTAGGTCATTTCCAATGAAATAAGACACTGGAACATTAATTACTGAACATAAGCTTCCTTTTACAGAGAAACTAAAGATATTTAGAGCTATTAATAAATATGTTTGGTGCCACACAGAAATTTTCTATAAAAAAACACACGTTATTAGAAACTACAAATAGTATTTATAAGTTTGCCAATCTACAGAATACTAATGTAAAAGTTCATAATTGCTTACTCAGTTTTAACTAGAAATTAAAAGTTTTTAAAAGTTGAGAATTTAATTAATGTATGTAATTAAAACTGAAAATTAATGAAAAATCATCTTTGTATTCAAGAAAAGAAGGTATAATGAATGGAAATGCATTTTCTTAAGGCAAAAGTCAGTAATTTTTTCTAAAGCTATTTATTTCTAAATGGGAAAAAATAAAGAATAAATTAATATGGATATAGAGAGTTGTAGGTTTGTGAGGAAAAATTATCTTCAGAAAGAAATTTTATGTCTGGGCAAGAATGACTAAAATTAAAATAAATTTAATTGAGTGAATGAATTTTAATATTAAAGGTAAAGAGATGCAAAACCTGAATTTTGTTTTCTATTGGTTAAGAGAACAAAGTTTTCTTGGAATGTTGAGCTGCCTTTGATAAGAGATTATGAGTTACCTTGCCTTTTAAGTGATCTGTTGTAATTTTCTTGTTGTTGTATTTGCCCTTGAAATCTTTTATTGTCACTTTGGTTAAGTGAATAAGTACTGTTTCACAGGGACCTATAATCCTATCTGACCAAGTGTTTTAAAGCCTTTTTGATATTTTTGACAAGTTTCCCAAGGACCAAATTCTAGGTGAAGTTCTTTTGACCTCTGGCTAACTTTGGGATGCTTCAAATGACCTCTGAAGCATCTCAAAGAAATATTAAACTAATTAAGATGATTTGGTATGATAAATTACATGGGAAGCATTGTCAAATGACTGGTGATAAACTTTCTTAGGTTACACTATATGAGTAAATGTTATTAATATAAATGTTCTAGAAATTATATGAAGTTTTTAAAAATCTGGTATGTACCAATAAAATTTATCAGTCATGATTCTAGTTATTATCTTAAAATATTGTATGCCACAGCAGTAACCATGTTTTTTTGTCAAGTGCATTGTAATCAGGTTTTTAACTGTGCCTTTTTAAGTCATTTCTCATTCATAGACAACTATTGCTTCACTGTGATGCTTTTGCAAAATGCTTCATCTTCCAGAAGATTCATAGGACGAACTTTTTGATGAGTACAGGTTTCTGATAACTTTCAGATCATACCACTTAACTGGGTAAGAAATTAAAGCCTGATGGCTTCATAAACTGCTAACAAAAGATTAAGATCAAGGATTAATTATATAAGACTGAGTGAACAGATAAATACAGTTATAATTTTTATATTTTCTTTTCTGAAATATTGCTGGCTTTTAATCTGTGTTTTCCAGATACAAGGAAACCTTTTCCCTTAAACCATTTATAATACTACAATTTAGTAAATTATACCTTTGTAAGCAGAATTGAAACATTTTTATTTTCTCTCTACCTGATCCCTCCAGAAATTGGAAACTCTTAGGTTGCCAACAACATTATCAGGTAAATAAGGAAGGCCACCTTCTGACTGGTGTAGGAATCTCAAGATATTTTGGGGATCTTGAGAAGAGAGGAATTCACCCAAATCTATGAATATTCCAAGTAGAATCTGATGGCCAGT
Organism: Lipotes vexillifer; assembly: GCF_000442215.2. Lineage (NCBI taxonomy): Eukaryota > Metazoa > Chordata > Mammalia > Artiodactyla > Lipotidae > Lipotes > Lipotes vexillifer. The sequence continues at coordinate 1,091,659 of NW_006788081.1, forward strand.
CCTTGACATGTGTTTCCTAGCCTGGAAAAGACTTTCAATTGGAGATTCCTTATAAAAAGTTTCAGCACAGGTAACGTAAAAGAGCCTGGGGGACTTCCCTGGCAGTCCAGAGGTTAAGACTTCACCTTCCAATGCAGGGGGTAGGGGTTCAATCACTGGTCAGGGAGCTAAGATCCTACATGCCTCGTGGCCAAAAAACCAAACCATAAAACAGAAGCAATATTGTAATAAATTCAATAAAGACTTTTAAGATGGTCCACATCAAAAAAAATCTTAAAAATAAAAAATAAAATAAAATAAATAAAAGAGCCTATATGATCAATTCTACTTATGTATATAATATCAAGCCAAGCTTAATGAAACCAGACTTATTTTGCAAACAAATTAGTCTTAATTTGGCTATATTTGGTAGGAATGAGGGTAATTTTAGAGAGGAAAAAAAGATTGTTTCAGTGGATGTTTTAGTGCCAATTGTTTTGAGGTTCTGTATCTACTGAGGTCTTGTCCTTATTACCTACATCCTAGAATGTTCCTTATTGCTATGTTGCATTATTTTAAAGTTTAATTAAATTAATAAAAGGACATTCTTGGGCTTCCCTGGTGGTGCAGTGGTTAAGAGTCTGCCTGCCAGTGCAGGGGACACAGGTTCGAGCCCTGGTCTGGGAAGAACCCACATGCCATGGTGCAGCTGGGCCTGTGCCAGGGCCTGCAAGATGCAACT
>NW_006788081.1:1092433-1094579 GCF_000442215.2 Lipotes vexillifer
GCTGAACCCATGTGCCACAACTACTGAAGCCCATGCACCTAGAGCCCGTGCTCCACAACAAGAGAAGCCACAGCAATGAGAAGCCCACGCACCACACCAAAGAGTAGCATCCGCTAGCTGCAACTAGAGAAAGCACGCGTGCAGCCAAATATAAAAATAAATTTTTAAAAACCAAATAACTAAAATATTTTTTTAATTAATAAAAGGACATTCTAAATTTGCTTCTGAAACTCATCTATCTTTGGATGAAGATCGGATTCCCCCATGACCCACCACTAGGTGATCATGCGTACTGCAAATGACATCATTTAAAGGACTCTGTCTTTAACCTAGATGTAAGGACCCTTATCAGGTACTCTTAACTAGCTTGTGTTCAATAAAACTGAAGGAAATTGACTCTTGAATTCATACTTCCCACTTAAGAAGGGCCTCTGCACTGGACTGGTCTACAGGAAGGACTACTGACCCCAAACAACACCCACACCATGATGAGTAAAAGATGACAGCAGTGGTGGTAGACAACTGATCCAAGAATCCAGACCAGGCCTGTAAGAATCATCCTACTAATTCAATAGATTGTTTACCAAATGTTTACCTCCCTATCAAAATTGAAAGTTATTGTTTTGCTCCTAAACATACTGTTGCCCCCAATGTTCAAGATGAGAAGAAAATTATCTAGTGTAGTTGTCAGAGAATAACTACTCATGTATCACTGCTTGCTTTAAGTCTAATGTTAAAAGCACATGCACAATGTTTGTGTGACAATTCAGTATAACTGATAAATTGTATAGCCTATAAAATGATTGTATAGCCTATAAAATGTTTCCCCATTAGCATACCTCTGAGCTTGGTCACTATGTCTGATTAGTTTTCCTCCAACATGGATAACTAGGCAAATAAACAAACAAACAAACAAAAAGGAGGCCTAGCACCAAGGGACATGAATCCATGGCAACCACTCTGACATTAAAGGATAAGTATTTTGATCATCAATGCTTTCTTTTGAAAGATTTGCAAACAAAGGGGAAATGATAGAAGAAATTTTCACATTTTGAGGTATGGGAAAGTCATTCTGGCTTATACATGACCTGACTTAAACATTATGCTAACCAGAACAACCTGCTTTGTGGCCTATCAAACATGCATTGTACATCTGCTTTAACCATTAGGAAAAAGAATGCATTTTAAAAATCAAAACAGAGAAACTGATTCAGGCATCCAAAATAGAGCTGGGTGGCCATTGTAGATGTGGCTTCAGATGTGTTCCTGTATTACTGAGTACCTGAATTTTCTGAATTGTGTCAGAATCAAGGACACCCCCAGCCATTTTCAAAACAATAGCTGCTAGTAGCTGCCAACTGCAACATTTTGGTCTCAAGGTCTCCTCTTGTAACTATCAAATTTTTTTCCTACTTTAGGAGTAGTAACAAGCAAGATAGCTTAAGCCATACCCTCCCAGCAGAAGGCACTATATTTTTTAGCAAGAATAGTACTAGACACTAAAATTGCTTTTCACTAGATTTCAGCAGAAAAAGGAGACATATATGTTGTGGCCAATAGCTCCTGTAATGTATATATTAATAACACATCAGAGGAGTTCTCTGGTGGACCACTGGTTTAGACTTCGCCTTCTAGTGCAGGGGTGCAGGGAGCTGGGATCCCAGGTGCCTCGTGGCCACAAAAAAAAAAAGAAAAAAACCCAAAACATAAAATGGAAGCAATATTGTACCAAATTCAGTAAAGACTTTAAAAATGGTCCATATCAAAAAAAATCTAAAAAAAAAAAAAAACACACATCAGAAGTTAAAACCTACTTAGAATTAGACAGCTGGCTACCTGGCTATAAGTCTACACAGAAGTGCTAGGTCCAGGCTAGTTTTCAGGAATATTCTCCTGGATTTCCGAGAGAATAAGATTTATTTTCCAAGGTTTATTAAAGTGCAGGCTGTCACTCTTCCTCCTACTTCTAATTGGGTACCTGATTATAAAATGTGCTTTAAGCTGTTGCATCAAAATGGTATACCAAGGGACTAAGATCTTAATCATGTAAGATTCAGATCCAAAACCTGGAACGTGGGAATATTTGTGGCTTGGTGTACAGAATTTCCATTCAACAAATTGAGGCAGAACTATGCTGTGTTTCAGC
>NW_006788081.1:1094617-1122183 GCF_000442215.2 Lipotes vexillifer
AGCAGGAAGTAACCAGAGCAGTCGTCACCCCTTTCCTTCAAAGATTTGGGGAAAATAAAAACATAAGTGGGGATTGAAGCCGAGTGCCCCTAAGATTGAGTTCCCCTGCTGAGTTTATGATTAACCTCTCTATGAAAAACTTTATTCCCTTTCTTGTCCCCTCTGACCCCAATCCTATGCTAACTGAACACCAGTCAACCAGAGTCAGATGACTAAAATTGCTGCTGTTGATAACGTTGTTAAAGGACAAACTCAGGTTGTTTCTCCAGGGCAAGATGATCTCACAGACCTCCAAGCCATAGACCACCATAAACCATAGACATTCTGACTCCTGAAACTATGATTAAGAAATGTCACATGACGATGATTAATCCCAGCCTCTCTGTTCATCCCCTTTTGAAAACCCCTAACTCAAAGACCAGGCTTGTCTCCCACTCCCTTGCTTGGTCCCCTGCAGTAAATCCCTACTTTGCTTTACATGCCAGGGGCACACAATGTTTCTTACTTGGTTACATTACTTGTAGTCATAAATTAGGATATTCAATCTTCCATGTCAAAAAGTCTCAAAGGAGATTTTTACAGGCATCCATAAATCCTCTCAATATTATAATAATTCAGGTTGAACCACATGATATAGGATTTCTGAAGGCAAAATCAGTCAAATATTGCAATTTCATACCATACATTTTAACAGAATTTGAGAACTGGATGGGATCTTAAAACTTATATGGTGCCACAGAACTCCTACTGAAAGATAAACTTATCAGAGAAAAACAGTTTGCCAGAGTCACCCAGTCAGCTTGTGGCTAGACATGGCTCTGAGAACCAGACCTTCTGACGTTTGTCCCACTGCATTCTGTTCATGAAATGTGCCTTGAATTCCTGACAACTTTTTAAAAGTAAAATATTTTTAAAAAATAAGCGTTGCATTTTGGACAAGCTAGGCTACTGATTTATTCAATATGTTTAGCTTGGAGATGGTTGGATGACAGTACACCAATTTTTGCTTCAGTTCTTAATTAATAGGATATTATTTCACAATAAAGTGAGACTGTCATGTCACTCCAGCTGGGGCTCACGGGCCCCTTGGGAAATTTATTTTGGAACAGCTAATCTTTGCAGTAGACTCACTGTTCTTTAACTAAGATTCACTGTGCCCAGCCACATAAGAAGTAGTTTCTGCTAATTGGCTAATGATACACACACGACTCACTTCAAAGTCATTCACAACACTTTTTCCAGCAGTGATGTCTGTAGAGCATTCAGTTCCCTAGGGCATTTAAACAATGGCACATCAAACTTTTCCAAGAATTTCTTTTATAAAGTTCTTTTAACAGGCTGGAAATCACTGCATAATTCACAAGACAGTCCCTTTTGCAAATGTTAATGGGGGTCTGGTTGTGCCTATGAGCTAAACTTACATTAGACTCTGGGCTTGAGTCACACCACAGATCATGAGACACTCAGAGCAGCATTCTCTGCATCAGCCCTGTGTCCTTATGGCTTCACACAGGATGGAAGATTGTAACTGCTACAAAAGGAAATGAATACACTCAGTAGCCTCCCATGCCATTTGACTGCATGTTTATAATAGTGCATTAGAAAGAAAATCTCTCTATTTATGTCTACTACTATCCCTGCTGATTTATGGCTCTCTAATGCACTGTGTTTTAACTATTAGTGTTTAATATCTACCATTTTTCATGATACTCTACTTGACTTCATGTAATGAAAACTCCTGTTAGGAACTTTCAAGATGGCAGAAAATATGTCTAGGGTGACAATAAACAAGAATTCCCAGTTGATGGTCTTGGACCATCAATATTGTAGCAAGTTATAACATTCACAGCAAAATAGTTTATAATAAGGGTAATGTCCAGAAGAAACTTTTCCCTGAAATCTGGAGGCAGACATTAAAATTGCTTGATGCCCAACAGTAATGTTATTCTTAGTAGTTCTAAGGTATTTTTGTGGTTAATAATTAAAAGTGAATTTAAGGAAATGGATTACACATCACCTTTCAGAGCTTTTGCCTCTACCAAGCAACCAAGATACCTTTATCCACTAAAACTGATTTTCAAAACTGAACTATTTGTTTTTCGCTGTTTTTGTCTTTTATTTCTTCCTGATCTTTATCTCATGTTTTATTTGCACTTGCTTTATACATAGATGGACTGGGAGAACTCTGAAGTATAAGAGTTGCTGACACTGCAACCCCACTCAGTCTTCCTACTTTGTAAGCTCAAGGACTCAGATGAAAGAATGGGGATGGTAATAGAGCAAAATTGCAAAAATCTGCTCATTAATGTGCTGTAGTGCCCCTCTCCCCTTCCCTGTCTCATTTCCTCAGGTCCTACAAGTGCTTCTTAGGATTAGCCCACATATAAACTATGTATACTCAAATCCTTTTGTCAGGGTCCATTTCAGGGTAAATCCAAATGAAAACATGTATATGTATTAGATATGATGTTTTGTCAGTTATATGTGTTGTAAATATTTTCTCTAATTCTTTATCTTGATTTTTCAATTTGATGTCTCTCGATTGATGTAAGTTCTTATTTCTAATGTAGACAAGTTTTTCAGTCTTGCCATTAAGGACAGTGCTTTGTATTTTACTTATTTTCCTACTACAAATTCATGAAAATGGTATCTTATACTATATTATAGAATTTTACTGGTTTACCTTTCATGTTTAGATTTTAAATTCATCCATCTGGAATTTATTTTTATGTATGGTATGACGTAAGAATCAGCCTGATCTGCTTTTTTTCCCTTATGGATATTCAATTTTCTCAGTATCACTTGTTAAGACTGATCCTTTGTGACTTTGCCATAAATCGAATGTCCTTATGTACACTGGTCTGTTTCTAAGCTTTCTATTCTATCCCAATGGTTTACTTGTCTATGTCTGCAAGACTCGCTTGTTCCCCCTTACCCCTTTAATGCAACAACATTTGGGATCTCAACCCAGTGTAACTGAACTCATCAGGGTTTACAAATCCCACCTGGGAAATCTGGACGCCAGTGTGTCTCTTATTAATCTCACTGTCAAAAATGCTGCTGGGCCTCATGTTTGTCCACCACAGAATCAGTGACTACACCCAGGAGAAAAATATCCTTATGTGCAGATCCTTTATTCACTCCCAAATACTGGCCTGGTAATTCTCATACCTTGTTAGCATTTCAGGTACTTTAAGTACACTTTTAAATGTATTTTGACCAGATTTTCCCATTGTCCTCAACAGAAAGATTGCTCCAAATTACCTATTTTGTCACCATATTTAAATCATCCATATTTGTTTTATAGAACTCTAAACACTGAAAAACAATAAATAGCATTTCCATTATCATGACTGTGTAAATATTTACTACAGAACCCAGGAAGCTTTGGGATAACCTTTTCTTCTCTTTGTTTTAAATGTCACAATCTTTGTGCCATGTAAAGATCTTCCTAACATACTAGGAAAACTAGGGTTCTTTCCTTACACTGCTTTTGATCTGTAAAACCATATGATCATTTTCTTGAAATCTGAACCATGTATTTCTGTTGTTGTTTTGTGTTTTGTTTGTTGTTTTTGCGGTACGCGGGCCTCTCACTGTTGTGGCCTCTCCCATTGTGGAGCACAGGCTCCAGATGCGCAGGCTCAGCGGCCATGGCTCACGGGCCCAGCCGCTCCACAGCATGTGGGATCCTCCCGGACCGGGGCACGAACCTGTGTCCCCTGCATCGGCAGGCGGACTCTCAACCACTGCGCCACCAGGGAAGCCCTGAACCATGTATTTCTCACGGAGCTTTTTATTTCCCCTTGGAAACCAACTGGCTTTTTCCCCCTTTTGTGAGATAAGAAGCAGATGTTATTTCACCATTTCATTAATGCCTCCCAGCTCTTTAGTTGATTTTTCCATTACTAGAATCCACTCCATTCCTCTTGTTAAGTACATTCTTCTTGGAGCCAGTTGACTTCCTGTTCTAATTTGGAAGAACTCCTTTCTTATTTATTAGTTTCATTTTGAGAAAAATGCATAAAAGTGTAAATCATAATATAAAAAAACAAATACCCTACACCCAGAATTAATAACTGCTTGTCACATCTGCCTTATCTTTCTTTTAATAAGTAGATTAAAGCACACTAGATAAACATAAAACCTCATTTATTTTCATTTCCTAGTCTCCTTCTTCTACCAATCCTGCACATACCTACAATCACTGCATGAATTTAGTGTCTGTATTTTTCCAGTGTTCATACTTCTCATACATAGGCATAACAATATAGAATATTGTCTAAAAGCCATGTATATCTATTGAATATATAAAATGAATATTGAATATAATGAATATATATAATAATATAATGAAGAGTAAAGTGTTCTAGTTTTTACTTTTGTGTTTTCCACAATCTGTTGCAGACCATGTCTGATGCTACCATAGGTGTATGATAGGTAGCTTGAGCCACAAGCAATCCACTAGTGAGTTCAACTACACTAAACTAGTCTATACCTTAATTGTTTAATGAGACAAATCCACTGAATGCATACTTGGATGTTGTGGCAATATCAAATAGCCATAAAATTTCTGAACTCATTCCTGATTTCTCATAATGGGCCATAAGAACAGTCCACAAACCCACAATGATTCTCAGAACATATTTTGAGTAGCAATGTCTAGAGGATGCTGCTTTTAAATTTACATTAAATGTTTTAATACTAACCATACAATTTGACATTGACAATTTGATTTATTTCACTTAGCACTATGTTTTTTACCTAGTGCATACTCTTTAATTTCTAGTTATTTTTATATCTGATATAATGGCATCTAATATTGATGTACATTTAATTTGTCTCCAGTATTTTGCTTTAACAAGCAATATTATCATTCATTCAATATTTGAGTGTCTAATATGCCAGGCTCTGTTAGAGGTCCTATTTACAAAAGGAGGTAGAAAAGGTCATTGCTCTCCTGCTAGGTAGGAAGAAGTTGTAATTTACATTGGATAGTTAGGGAAGGCCTCACGGTAGAAGCAATGTTTGTACTAACATTGATGAAAAGGAGAGCCAACCATATGAAGATCTTTTACAGATTCAGAAAAGTGCAAGTAGAAAAACTGCAAGACTGGTATAAGCTCCTTATTCAGATTTCCTATTATAGAGATACAGAATTTTTCATAGTATATGCCTAGAAATGGAATTGCTGGGTCATATGGAATGGACATATATCATTTTCAAGATCCTCTTATACTGTTTTCTAAGAGTATTTTTCCAAATTACATTCCTACCCTGAAGTCTTAACTTTTCCACATTTTACACAACACATATTCAAAATTTTTGTCAATAGGATGAGAAGTGTTATCCAGTATTGTATAATGTTAAATATTACTGACTATTCTAGGGTTTGAATACTTTGTTATTTTTGTGGGTAAGGGAGAGCCATTAAAGTTCTCTCTCCTATAAATTGTCTTTTTTATTTTCTTGCCCATTATTAGTTGTGTTGTTTGTCTTATTATTTAGGAGGCATTTGTTTTTCTTTTTTTTTTCTTTTTTTTAAGTCTAGGTTATTGAAGCATATTTCCATACAAAAAGTTTACCAGCTTTAAGGGTACAGTTGAAAGAGTTTTGACAAATATACAATTATTTAACCAACACTAAAATCAAGATATAAAATATTTCCGTTATCCCAAAAACTTTGTGTCCATTTGCAGCCAATCCCCTTGCTGCCGTCCAGTCTATGACAACCTGGGATCATTTTGTTTCTCTGAGGGCTTTGATTATTTTCCTCCAGAGCCTGACAATCTTCCAAAAGAAGTTTTGTCAGCATTTCCTCTTAATGGACAAATGCATCATGGCAAGAGCTAGACCTACCTCTATGGGTACTCTTGTCTTAGATTTGGACACATCCTGCATTCCCGAACCACCTGGCTTCCAGCTAGGTTTGGCTAATGGGATGTTAAAGTTCCTCCTGGGTGACCCCTTCTTTATGGCTCCAATTCTCACTAAGCTCCAGTAATACTTTACCACAATTAGCCCAGCACTTGAAAACTCTGTCTTGGCCTTCACTTCCTGCTTGCACAGAGACTCAAAAAGAACCAGAAGTGAAAACCTAGGGCCTTCTTGGGTCTTTTCTAAGCATACTCGCATCCCTATGCATGTACATGGCATTATAGATTCCCAGGAATATGTTAACACTTTTCAAAGCCCCTGTGGAAATCTTATTTCCTCAATTTTCCTTTACAGCTCTATGGCTGATATATTGTTTGCCCCAGCCGTTACCCACTGCATCAGGCAGCTGTGCAATTAAGAAATTTCCTGTGTTTTTGAGAAGTACCCTCAGAGAAAAGGCTTTTTTGCACTGGTGATCTCTGACTGAGCTCAAATAATGACAATTTTGAAGGTAGGATCTCCTGGCGAACAACCAAATAGGAAAAAAAATGGCAATGCTCTGGAAACTAGTTCTTGAAGGAGCTACTACCCATTTATACCCCTTCCAGTTGCTGTCAGGCTGCTGATTTCACTGTGATTACACAGTGATGGTTTTCAAGTCTACCACAGAGCTGGAGATTAGAAGGTGGGATTATGATAAATCAAAACATCACAGAGTGCTCTGTTCTTACTGAGATTCAGCCGCGCTTCTTGAATAAATGTACTCGGATTGCCTTTTATTAATTTCCAGAGTTCTGAAAATTTTGATTCTGACAATTTTTGCCAGTTTTCTCATTGCCTTTTAGAGGAAAGAATTTTCAAAAGTCTTTACACTGCCATTTTCACTAAAGTACTACAAATCAATTTTAAAGTCCCCAATTATCCAAATAATTCAAATTAATAAGCATATTGCCCCACTCTAAATTTATCTGACAACTGATAAAAGGATTTTTCCTCCCCTTTTATTTTATTTTTTTGTGGTACATGGGCCTCTCACTGTTGTGGCCTCTCCCGTTGCGGAGCACAAGCTCCGGACACACAGGCTCAGCAGCCATGGCTCACAGGCCTAGCCGTTCCGCGGCATGTGGGATCTTCCCAGACCAGGGCATGAACCCGTGTCCCCTGCATCGGCAGGCGGACTCTCAACCACTGCGCCACCAGGGAAGCCCTTCTTCCCTTTTAGATAGGAATTATTATTCTGATTGATCGTGCTGCCTGAAATCTCTGGTTAATAGCTAACTGTGCACCTGGCATGAGCTACATAGTTTATAAAGATTGTGTTTGAAGTATAAACTCTTTGGAGTTACAAAAAACAAGGACATAAATGCTATTTTAAGTATTAAAAGAAATTATCTATATAGGTCTTTCTTCAAGAGGAACAAAACCTAACTGATAGAGTGATTTTCATTGTCTTAAAAATCCAGTATTCTGATTTCAGTTGGAACTTTTAAATAATGAGAAAGCTCAAAATAAATCAGTTGTTGGAATTATAAATATGCTATCTTTTATACTAACATCTCTGAGTTACTTTAAATTAAATAAGTGTGATTTGATGCATCTTATTCAGGCAACACTTGTTGCTATGAAATGTGCTAGTACATTCTCCTGTCTTCCCCCACCATGTTCTGAGACTTAAAGCCATCCTGTGAGTATCATGGAAAACAAAAATAATTATTGTTTTAATTTTCGTGGCTTCAAACAAAACTTTTATGTAGCCACAATGACACTCGCCATGTACTCTCCATTGTCTCTTGCAAGGCACTCTGTATGGTCCAATTCATCAAAGAGACCCTCATAAATGTGATGTATTTCAGGAAGATACACTGTATGCTGTATTTTATTACAATTTATGAACCATCTATGGTTGGAAAAAATTATACATACAGTCATTTACAACCTCCCACATCTGCAGATGTCTTTAATACTTGTACTTTTTGAAAAACTTATATAACAAATGCCATTTGGCTTAGTAGAGAAGATCAAAAAGATTGGTCTATCTGAAAGAATCAGCATTAATTTCCAATATTCTTTTCCTTGCCCAATGTATCTAATTTTCCCCTTTTATCTAGGTGAGTTTTATGAAACTAAGAATGTAGCTTCTCTGCAGAGGCCGTGCTGGGAAGATGGATGATAGAAGAATGTGCTGATGTTGTCAAACAATCAGTAACCACAACAAGAATGCAATTAAGCACACAAGAGATTCGTTTCCACATAACTTTTAAAACTGTATAATTGTTGGATAATTCTGGGAAATTATAGTTTACTGGAAAACAAACTGAGTTGGCACTTCTTATGGTCAAAGTACGAAAGACAGATCGTGAATAGAGGAATTGAGATCTCAAGAGGAATTTCTCCTCACTAGCTGCTTTCATGACCTCACATACATATTATGGTTAATGGTGAATACTTCACATCATTTTTGTAAGGTGTGAGAACTGCAAGGTAAAGAGAGGCTACAGAATTTTGCCTCTAAAGGTATGCCAATCTCTATAAAACTATATCTAAAAATTCAGAAGCTAGAAAAGCAGTAAAACCTTTACTCCAAGTGGAAGATAAAGCCTACAGTCAGAGGGATGGCAAGAGTCTTAGGAGACAGGTAAGCAAATAAAATTAGCTCTGAAATAGCCATGATGTTTTTTAATAATCTGTTATATCACTGCCAGATTGAATAAACGGAGAAATTATAAACTCCAAAAACTAAGAATAATATCCTTATGCTGAGAGTATCTGGGTTCTAGGAATACTTTCTTCATCTCTGAATCTCCTTAGTAAATTCCAGAGGTCTCTTATGTAAGGTGGATGATATCATGAAGTGTATTGTCTAACAAATTACAGAGATAACCAGGAGCACATTAGAATTAAGGAGTACCTTTCATCTAATTTTCTCCACTTTGGAGTTTTGGCAAAACTTCCAAAACAATTAGAGAAGTCTCATTGCACATCATGTTAAATATATATTTAGTGACAAGAGTGAGACAATAATTAGAGCTGTCCAGGCAGGGAAATGGCAACTTGAACCAAGGTTCTGATGAGATAAATAGACTTTGACAGAGCTATTATAGAATTAATATCTATTTGTAAATAAACTAGGTAAATACATTGGATTTATGCTGGGGGACAGGGGAAAGTACAAGTTAACCCTTAGATTTGGGAGATGCCTAAATGTATGGATGATGGTTAGAAAATGGGTCTGGCCTAGAAAAACAAATCTGGGAGTCATCAGTATATAGATGCATGGTCACTGAAGCCATGGATGAGGGAAAGATTTCTTAAGATAAGTGTGTAGAATTAGAAGGAAAAAGGCCTACAAATGAGATTTGAGGAATTCCAAAATTAATGGCTAACATGAGGTGAAAAAGTCCCTAATGAGATGTGAGATGAAATGCCAAAGAGGGAGGGGGGAAAACCAGGATATATTACTTCCATTACCAAGGAAAAGTTAATTTCAATAAATGAGGAGTAGTCAATAATGTTGGATGATGCTGAAGCGTTTAAAACTAATTGAAACTGAGCAGAAGCAAGAAGATCTACAATCCTGCAGCCTGTGAAACAAAAACCGCATTCACAGAAAGACAGACAAGATGAAAAGGCAGAGAGCTATGTACCAGATGAAGGAACAAGATAAAACTGCAGAAAAACAACTAAATGAAGTGGAGATAGGAAACCTTCCAGAAAAAGATTTCAGAATAAGGATAGTGAAGATGATCCAGGATCTTGGAAAAAGAATGGAGGCAAATATCGAGAAGATGCAAGAAATGTTTAAGAAGACCTAGAAGAATTAAAGAACAAACAAACAGAGATGAACAATACAATAACTGAAATGAAAACTACACTAGAAGGAATGAATAGCAGAATAACTGAGGCAGAAGAACGCATAAGTGACCTCGAAGACAGAATTGTGGAATTCACTGCTGCGGAACACAATAAAGAAAAAAGAATGAAAAGAAATGATGACATCCTAAGAGACCTCTAGGACAACATTAAATGCAACAACACTCTCATTACAGGGGTCTGAGAAGGAGAAGAGAGAGAGAAAGGACCACAGAAAATATGTGAAGAGATTACACTCGAAAACTTCCCTAACATGGGAAAGAAAAAAACCACCCAAGTCCAGGAAGCGCAGAGACTCCCATACAGGAAAGACCCAAGGAGAAACATGCCGAGACACAGAGTAATCAAAGTGGCAAAAATTAAAGACAAAGAAAAATTATGGAAAGCAGCAAGGGAAAGATGACAAATAACATACAAGGGAACTCCCATAAGGTTAACAGCTGATTTCTCAGCAGAAACTCTACAAGCCAGAAGAGACTGGCATGATATACATAAAGTGATGAAACGGAAGAACCTACAACCAAGATTATTCTACCCGGCAAGGATCTCATTCAGATTCGACAGAGAAATCAAAAGCTTTACAGAGAAGCAAAAGCTAAGAGAATTCAGCACCACCAAACCAGCTCTGCAACAAATGCTAAAGGAACTTCTCTAAGTGGGAAACACAAGAGAAGAAAAGGACGTACAAAAACAAACCCAAAACAGTTAAGAAAATGGTCATAGGAACTTACCTATCGATAATTACCTTAAAAGTGAATGGACTAATTGCTCCAACCAAAAGACACAGGCTTGCTGAATGGATACAAAAACAAGACCCAAATATATGCTGTCTACAAGAGACCCACTTCACACCTAGGGACACATACAGACTGAAAGTAAGGGGATGGAAAAAGATATTCCATGCAACTGGAAATCAAAACAAAGCTGCTGGAGTAGCAATACTCATATCAGATAAAATAGACTTTAAAATAAAGAATGTTACAAGAGACAAGGAAGGACGCTACATAATGATCAAGGGATCAATCCATGACGAAGATAAAAGAATTCTAAATATATATGCACCTAACAGAGGAGCACCTCAATACATAAGGCAACTGCTAACAGCTATAAAAGAGGAAATTGACAGTAACACAATAATAGTGGGGGACTTTAACACCTCACTTACACCAAAGGACAAATCATCCAAAATGAAAATAAATAAGGAAACAGAAGCTTTAAATGACACAATATACCAGATAGACTTAATTGATATTTATAGGACACTGCATCAAAAAACAGAAGATTACACTTTTTTCTCCAGTGCACACAGAACATTCTCCAGGATAGATCACATCTTGGGTCACAAATCAAGCCTCAGTAAATGTAAGAAAACTGAAATCATATCAACCATCTTTTCTGACCACAAAGCTATGAGATAGAAATGAATTACAGGGAAAAAAACGTAAAAAACACAAACACATGGAGGCTAAACAATACGTTACTAAATACGTAACAATACGTTACCAAGAGATCACTGAGGAAATCAAAGAGGAAATCAAAAAATACCTAGAGACAAATGACAATGAAAACATGACGACCCAAAACCTATGGGATGCAGCAACAGCAGTTTTAAGAGGGAAATTTATAGCTATACAAGCCTACCTCAAGAAACAAGAAGTACCTCAAATAAACAATATAACCTTACACCTAAAGGAACAAGAAAAAGAAAAAACAAAACACAAAGTTAGTAGAAGGAAAGAAATCATAAAGATCAGAACAGAAATAAATGAAATAAAAACAAAGAAAACAATAGCAAAGATCAATAAATTAAAAGCTGGTTCTTTGAGAAGATAAACAAAATTGATAAACCATTAGCCAGACCCATCAAGAAAAAGAGGGAGAGGACTCAAGTCAATAAAATTAGAAATGAAAATGGAGAAGTTACAACAGACACCGCAGAAATACAAAGTATCCTAAGAGACTACTACAAGCAACCCTATGCCAATAAAATGTATAACCTGGAAGAAACGGACAAATTTTTAGAAAGGTATAACCTTCCGAGGCTGAACCAGGAAGAAACAGAAAATATAAACACACCAATCACAAGAAATGAAATTGAAACTGTGATTAAAAATCTTCCAACAAACAGAAGTCCAGGATCAGATGGCTTCACAGGTGAATTCTATCAAATATTTAGAGAAGAGCTAACATCCATCCTTCTCAAACTCTTCCAAAAAATTGTGGAGGAAAGAACATTCCCAAACTCATTCTATGAGTCCACCATAACCCTGATACCAAAACCAGACAAAGATACTACAAAAAAAGGAAATTACAGACCAATATCACTGATGAATACAGATGCAAAAATCCTCAACAAAATACTAGCAAACAGAACCCAACAACACATTAAAAGGATCATATACCATGATCAACTGGGATTTAGCTCAGGGATGCAAGGATTCTTCAATATACGCAAATCAATCAATGTGGTACACCATATTAACAAATTGAAAAATAAAAACCATATGACCATCACAATAGATGCAGAAAAAGCTTTTGACAAAATTCAACACCCATTTATGAAAAAAACTCTCCAGAAAGTGGGCATAGAGGGAAACTTCCTCAACATAATAAAGGCAATATACGACAAACCCACAACAAACAGCATTCTCAATGGTGAAAAACTGAAAGGACTTCCCCTAAGATCAGGAACAAGACAGGGATGTCCACTCTCATCACTATTATTTAACATAGTTTTGGAAGGCCTGACCATAGCAATCAAAGAAAAAGAAATAAAAGGAATACAAATTAGAAAAGATGAAGTAAAACTGTCACTGTCTGCAGATGACATGATACAATACATAGAGAATCCTAAAGATGCCACCAGAAAACTAGAGCTAATCAATGAATTTGGTAATGTTTCAGGACACAAAATTAATGCACAGAAATCTCTTGCATTCCTATACACTAATGATGAAAAATCTGAAGGAGAAATTAAGGAAACCCTCCCATTTACCACTGCAGTAAAAAGAATAAAATACCTAGGAATAAACCTACCTAGGGAGACAAAAGACCTGTATGCAGAAAAGTATAAGACACTTATGAAAGAAATTAAAGATGATACCAACAGATGGAGAGAAATACCATGTTCTTGGACTGGAAGAATCAACATTGTGAAAATGACTGTACTACCCAAAGCAACCTACAGATTCAATGCAATCCCTATCAAATTACCAGTGGTATTTTTTACAGAATTAGAACAAAAAATCTTAAAATTTGTATGGAGACACAAAAGACCCTGAACAGCCAAAGCAGTCTTGAGGACAAATAACAGAGCTGGAGGAATCAGACTCCCTGACTTCAGACTATACTATAAAGCTACAGTAATCAAGACAGTATGGTACTGGCACAAAAACAGAAATATAGATCAATGGAAGAGGACAGAAAGCCCAGAGATAAACCAACACCCATATGGTCACCTTATCTTTGATAAAGGAGGAAAGAATATACAATGGAGAAAAGACAGCCTCTTCAATAAGTGGTGCTGGGAAAACTGGACAGCTACAGGTAAAAGAATGAATTTAGAACACTCTCTAACACCATACAGAAAAATAAACTCAAAATGGATTAGAGACCTAAATGTAAGGCCGGACACTATAAAACTCTTAGAAGGAAACATAGGAAGAACACTCTTTGACATAAATCACAGCAAGATCTTTTTTGATCCACCTCCTAGAGTAATGGAAATAAAAACAACAATAAACAAATAGGACCTAATGAAACTTAAAGCTTTTGCACAGCAAAGGAAACCATAAACAAGACGAAAAGACAACCCTCAGAATGGGAGAAAATATTCGCAAACGAATCAACGGACTAAGGATTAATCTCCAAAATATACAAGCAGCTCATGCAGCTCAATATTAAAGAAACAAAAAACCCAATCCAAAAATGGGCATAAGACCTGAATAGACATTTCTCCAAAGAAGACATACAGATGGCCATGAAGCACATGAAAAGCTGCTCAACATCACTAATTATTAGAGAAATGCAAATCAAAACTACAATGAGGTAGCACCTCACACCAATTATAATGGGCATAATCAGAAAATCTACAAACAACAAATGCTGGAGAGGGTGTCAAGAAAAGGGAACCCTCTTGCACTGTTGGTGAGAATGTAAATTGATACAGCCACTATGGAGAACAGTATGGAGTTTCCTTAAAAAACTAAAATAGAGGGCTTGCCTGGTGGTGCAGTGGTTGAGAGTCCGCCTGCCGATGCAGGGGACATGGGTTCGTGCCCCAGTCCAGGAAGATCCAACATGCTGTGGAGCGGCTAGGCCCGTGAGCCATGGCTGCTGAGCCTGCACGTCCGGAGCCTGTGCTCTGCAGTGGGAGAGGCCACAACAGTGAGAGGCGCATGTACTGCAAAAAAAAAAAAACTGAAAATAGATTTACCACATTATCCAGCAATCCCACTACGGAGCATATACCCAGAGAAAACCATAATTCAGAAAGACACATGCACCCCAATGTTCACTGCAGCATTATTTACAATAGCCAGGTCATGGAAACAACCTAAATGCCCACCAACAGACGAATGGATAAAGAAGATGTGGTACATACATACAATGGAATATTACTCAGCTATAAAAAGGAACGAAATTGTGTTATTTGTTGAGACGTGGATGGATGCAGAGACTGTCATACATAGTGAAGTAAGTCAGAAAGAGAAAAACAAATCTCATACATTAATGCATGTATGTGGAACCTAGAAAAATGGTACAGATGAACTGGTTTGCAAGGCGGAAATTGAGACACAGATGTAGAGAACAAATGTATGGACACCAAGGGGGGAAAGCGGCAGGGGGGTGGGGGGGGGGTGGGGGGATGAATTGGGCATTGGGATTGACGTATATACACTAATATGTGTAAAATTGATAACTAATAGAGATCTGCCATATAAAAAAAAATAAAATAAAATTCAAAAAAAAATAACTGAAACTATCCATTGCACTTGGCAACATGAAGGTGACTAGTGAACTTAGCAAGAGTCAGATTGGAATAGGTTAAGGAGTGAGTTAGTTGAGAGTTGAGGAAACAGAAAACTGCAGGTAGATCCAACTCCACTGAGAGAGAGGCTGGGAAATGAAGGGGAAGTAAGGATGATAGTTAGGAGAGTATGTGGGATGAGATGGATGAAATGTGTTTTTTTAAGAGGTGAATGGACCTGCGAATAATTAATTGCTGCCAGTAAGTACACCGTTGAGGGACAAAGTGTTAATACTCAAGAAAGTGCAGTAAAATCAAAAGGATAAGTTTCTTTAGAAGGCAAAGGGAAACAAACAAAATTGAAAGGAAAAACCTTAGCTAGGAGGTAGAAGTGGGGAAAGCACTCGAATATAACCAAAGAGAAGAAAGAGTTGGAGATGGATGGAAGTGTGTTTGTTGGTTTGGTAACAAGAAGAGCTTTCTCATCTACTATTTTCTGTTTCACTGTGAAGAAGAAAGGACATCTGCTGAAAGTGGAGAGTGAATGGGAAGTGATGGGGTTCAGTCTTGAGGAGAGTAAAGGTTCTCTCAGACGTAGACAGAAAGTCATAGTTTGGTTCAACCAGGTTAGGATTTTGCCATACAGTTACAAGGGAAAGATGGAAGCAAAGAAAATTATGGTCTGAGTAAAACAGCTATTGAAATGTCATATTAATGTAACTTTGGTAGAGTTTCTGGTACCAGAAAAACTCTCCCAACAAAGTATATAACTGTTTTCTGGTGTAAATAAATAATTTGGAATTGGTAATTTGGAATTGTGAACTGTGAAAAGAAGGACTACCCCCTCTCGTGGAAGAATGATGGGAAACAGGTGGATAATGATGCCCAAAAGACCAGAAAATCTGGCTTCATTCCTGACACAGGCACCAAAAAGCTTTAATCCTTAATTACTAAGGGAACATCCTCACTGATCTCATTCAAAAATAGCTAATGTATAACTAAGAACTCATCTCAGTGCCCATGCTTGAAAGTCCAGACATGCATAAAGAAAAACATAGCGGCCCATGAAGCAACATACGTTCTGGGCCTTCTCAACATTCCTTTTTATTTTGGAGCTTATTAACTTTAGATTTCTGGGGTTGGGTATGAGCACAGCTGCAAGATATGGCTCAGAGTAACTAATTTCATTTTATCTACTTCTACTTAAAGTATTAGAATTAGAGGAGATTATAAAGGTTGAGAAATTCCTTCACTTTTACTTACAGAAAATTAAAGCTCAGAGAAGCTTTATCAATATCATGAGGCTAATTACTGGTAAAACTATAAGAAATGTGATTGTGTATGAAAGTGCCTTAAAATGTTCAAGAACAATATATAGATGTAAAAGTGACATAAAAACACTAAGCCAAGCCATTTTAACCCTCCTCACCTGCAGCTTTATAAGATGATATGCCTGCCTCTCTCACGATGCTTCCCTTGTAGATTATAGCTTCCTCTCCTGACACACTGACCCACCTCATACAAAGTTATACTTCCTTAGAAGACAGAGACTGGTCTAATCCATCCTTGTTTCCACAATGTAGGATGCAGCAGGTGCTCAATAATTATTGGATAAATTTATTCATGACTAAAACCCAAGTTCCATGACTCTCAACTCCAATTCTCTTAGTATTTATATAATACTAGTTAAGGCCATTTGTAAACATGCTTATATGCTGAAAGAGAAAAATTAGCTTGTCTTCAGAGTGGCTGAAAACAAAACAAATTAAAAAATGATGTACTGAATATTTTGTAATAACCTATAAGGGAAAAGAATCTGAAAAAGAATAGATACATAAATATATATGTGTGTATAACTGAATGCATTTGCTGTACACCTGAAACTAACAAAACATTGTAAGTCAACTATACTCTGATTAAAAAGAACTATGAAAAATGTTGCTAACTGTATCATTTAAAATATCTTAAAAATTATAGATGATACAGCAGAACTCCTCAAAAGACCATATATTTTGAGATTCTGATCCTCAGAAAACTGCATTTCCATTTGGTAGAAGCAAAAAATAAAAAAATGCTGAAATTCTAGGTTGCTTTTAGGTATAACTCCAATATCCCTTCTTTTCTTCATAAAGTCCTAAAATTAAGCTGTTCTCCACATGCTAGCACCAGAGACTACATCTGACCCATTAACAGTTTACATAGACAAGACCAGACTGTCACAGACCCAGTGAGACAAGACTCTCTTTAATACATTAATACATTCTTAATTGAGCTTTTTAACCTAACCCATTTAGTAGTGGTTTTCCACTTTTTTAACCTGCTATACCTCATACCTTGCAACACCCATTAAATACAACACAATATACTCTCCATCTCACATTTTAGTCTCTCAAGAACTTTCATGGCAAGCAGAAAACAAACACTGACACCTACTCACTCCCCACCCTGCCCCCTCTACTCATATCACTGGATATGTGTCCTAGACCTTTAGATTTGCCGGAAACACTAGAGGGACAAAGAACAAAATCTTTATTGTTTTACATTCAGTTCTCCTCGCCTGGGATATTGAGATACACAGGTGTATGGAAAATGAGTTTTGAAAAAGGAATAGATTTGTGCATGATCCAAAATCCTTTATCTAAGAAGCAACTGAACTTCCAAATCTACATTTACACATGAGAGTACTTCACATGTAAGAACCTATATCACAAACACAACGTCACCCGTTAGCAGAGAGGCTGCCTAAAATCATAATAAGTCCACAGACACCCCAAAACACACCAAAAAACGTGGAACTGCCCACAAGAAACACAAGACCCAGCCTCATCCACCAGAACACAGGCACTAGTCCCCTGTACCAAGAAGCCTACAGAACCCACTGAACCAACTTTAGCCACTGAGGACAGACACCAAAAACAAATGTAACTACAAATGTGCAGCCTGCAAAAAGGAGACCCCAAACACAGTAAGATAAGCAAAATGAGGAGACAGAAAAACACACAGCAGATGAAGGAGCAAGGTAAAAACCCATCAGACCAAACAAATGAAAAGGAAATAGGCAGTCTACCTGAAAAAGAATTCAGAATGATAGTAAAGATGATCCAAAATCTTGGAAACAGAATAGAGAAAATGCAAGAAACATTTAACAAGGACCAGGAAGAACTAAAGATGAAACAAGCAATGATGAACAACACAATAAATGAAATTAAAAATACTCTAGAAGGGATCCATAGCAGAATAACTGAGGCAGAAGAAAGGATAAGTGACCTGGAGGATAAAATAGAGGAAATAACTACTGGACAGCAAAATAAAGAAAAAAGAATGAAAAGAACTGAGGACAGGCTCAGAACCTCTGGGATGACATTAAACATACCAACATTCAAATTATATGGGTTTCAGAAGAAGAAGAGAAAAAGAAAGGGACTCAGAAAATATTTGAAGAGATATAGTTGAAAACTTCCCTAATATGGGAAAGGAAACAGTTAATCAAGTGCAGGAAGCACAGAGAGTCCCATACAGGATAAATCCAAGGAGAAACACGCCAAGACACATATTAATCAAACTGTCAAAAATTAAATACAAAGAAAACAAATTAAAAGAAGCAAGAGAAAAACAACAAATAACACACAAGGGAATCCCCATAAGGTTAACAGCTGATCTTTCAGCAGAAACTCTGCAAGCCAGAAAGGACTGGCAGGACATATTTAAAGTGATGAAGGAGAGAAAACTACAACCAAGATTACTCTACCCAGCAAGGATCTCATTCATATTTGATAGAGAAATGAAAACCTTTACAAACAAGAAAAAGCTGAGAGAGCTCAGCACCACCAAACCAGCTTTACAACAAATGCTAAACGAACTTCTCTAGGCAAGAAACACAAGAGAAGGAAAAGACCTACAATAACAAACCAAAACAATTAAGAAAATGGTCACAGGAACATACATATTGATAATTACCTTAAATGTAAATGGATTAAACACTCCCACCAAAAGACACAGATTGGCTGAATGGATACCAAAACAAGACCCATATATATGCTGTCTACAAGAGACCCACTTCAGACCTAGAGACACATACAGACTGAAAGTAAGGGGATGGAAAAAGATATTCTATGAAAATGGAAACAAAAAGAAAGCTGGAGTAGCAATTCTCTTAACAGAAGAAATAGACTTTAAAATAAAGACTATTACAAGAATCAAAGAAGGAAACTACACAATGATCAAGGGATCGATCCAAAAAGAAGATATAACAATTGTAAATATTTATGCACCCAATGTAGGAGCACCTCAATACATAAGGCAAATACTAACAGCCATAAAAGGGAAAATTGACAATAACACATTCATAGTAGGGGACTTTTACACCCCACTTTCACCAATGGACAGATCATACAAAATGAAAATAAATAAGGAAACACAAGTTTTAAATGATACATTAAACAAGATGGACTTAATTGATATTTATAGGACATTCCATCCAAAAACAACAGAATACACATTTTTCTCAAGTGCTCATGGAACATTCTCCAGGAAAGATCATATCTTGGGTGACAAATCAAGCCTTGGTAAATTTAAGAAAATTTAAATTGTATCAAGTATCTTTTCCGACGACAACGCTATGAGACTAGATATCAATTACAGGAAAAGATCTGTAAAAAGTACAAAACATGGAGGCTAAACAATACACTACTTAATAACAAAGTGATCACTGAAGAAATCAAAGCGGAAATCAAAAAATACCTAGAAACAAATGACAATGGAGACACGATAACCCAAAACCTATGGGATGCAACAAGAGCAGTTCTAAGAGGGAAGTTTAGAGCAATACAATCCTACCTTAAGAAACAGCAAACAACTCGAATAAACAAGCTAACCTTGCATCTAAAGCAATTAGACAAAGAAGAACAAAAAAAAACCAAGGTTAGCAGAAGGAAAGAAATCATAAAGATCAGATCAGAAATAAATGAAAAAGAAATGAAGGAAATGATAGCAAAGATCAAAAACTAAAAGCTGCTTCTTTGAGAAGATAAACAAAATTGATAAACCATTAGCCAGACTCATCAAGAAAAAAAGGGAGAAGTCTCAAATCAATAGAATTAGAAATGAAAAAGGAGAAGTGACAACTGACACTGCAGAAATACAATGGATCATGAGACATTACTACAAGCAACATTATGCCAATAAAATGGACAACCTGGAAGAAATGGACAAATTCTTAGAAATGCAACCTGCCAAGACTGAATCAGGAACAAATAGAAAATATGAACAGACTAATCACAAGCACTGAAATGGAAAATGTGATTACAAATCTTCCAACAAACAAAAGCCCAGGACCTGATGGATTCACGGGCAATTCTATCAAACATTTAGAGAAGAGCTAACACCCAATCTTCTCAAACTCTTCCAAAATATAGCAGAGGGAGGAACACTCCCAAACTCATTCTACGAAGCCACCATCACCCTGATAACAAAGCCAGACAAGAATGTCACAAAGAAAGAAAACTACAGGCCAATATCACTGACGAACATAGATGCAAAAATCCTCAAAAGAATACTAACAAACAGAATCCAATAGCACATTAAACGGATCATACACCATGATCAAGTGGGGTTTATGCCGGGAATGCAAGGATTCTTCAATATATGCAAATCAATCAACGTGATACACCATATTAACAAATTGAACGACAAAAACCACATGATCATCTCAATAGATGCAGAGAAAGCTTTTGACAAAATTCAGTACCCATTTATGATAAAAACCCTGCAGAGAGCAGGCATAGAGGGAACTTTCCTCAACATAATAAAGGCCATATATGACAAACGCACAGCCAACATCATCCTCAATGATGAAAAATTGAAAGCATTTCCACTAAGATCAGGAACAAGATAAGGTTGTCCACTCTCACCACTCTTATTCAACATAGTTTTGGAAGTTTTAGCCACAGCGATCAGAGAAGAAAAGGAAATAAAAGGAATCCAAATCGGAAAAGAAGAAGTAAAGCTGTCACTGTTTGCAGATGACATGATACTATACATAGAGAATCCTAAAGATGCTACCAGAAAACTACTAGAGCTAATCAATGAATTTGGTAAAGTAGCAGAATACAAAAGTAATGCACAGAAATCTCTGGCATTCCTATACACTAATGATGAAAAACCTGAAAGTGAAATCAAGAAAACACTCCCATTTACCAATGCAACAAGAAGAATAAAATATCTAGGAATAAACCCACCTAGGGAGTCAAAAGACCTGTATGCAGAAAATTATAAGACACTGATGAAAGAAATTAAAGATGATACCAACAGATGGAGAGATATACCATGTTCTTGGATTGGAAGAATCAACACTGTGAAAATGACTGTACTACCCAAAGCAATCTACAGATTCAATGTAATCCCTATCAAACTACCACTGGCATTTTTCACAGAGCTAGAACAAAAATTTCACAATTTGTATGGAAACACCGAAGACCCCGAATAGACAAAGCAATCTTGAGAACGAAAAACGGAGCTGGAGGAATCAGGCTCCATGACTTCAGACTATAACTACAAAGCTACAGTAATCAAGACAGTATGGTACTGGCACAAAAACAGAAAGATAGATCAATGGAATAGGATAGAAAGCCCAGAGATAAACCCATGCACATATGGTCACCTTATCTTTGATAAAGGTGGCAGGAATATACAGTGGAGAAAGGACAGCCTCTTCAATAAGTGGTGCTGGGAAAATTGGACAGGTACATGTAAAAGTATGAGATTAGATCACTCCCTAACACCATACACAAAAATAAGCTCAAAATGGATTAAAGACCTAAATGTAAGGCCAGAAACTATCAAACTCTTAGAGGAAAACATAGGCAGAACACTCTATGACATAAATCACAGCAAGATCCTTCTTGACCCATCTCCTAGAGTAATGGAGATAAAAACAAAAATAAACAAATGGGACCTAATGAAACTTCAAAGCTTTTGCACAGCAAAGGAAACCATAAACAAGACCAAAAGACAGCCCTCAGAATGGGAGAAAATATTTGCAAATGAATCAACTGACAAAGGATTAATCTCTAAAATTTACAGGCAGCTCATGCAGCTCAATAACAAAAAAATAAACAACCCAATCCAAAAATGGGCAGAAGACCTAAATAGACATTTCTCCAAAGAAGATATACAGACTGCCAACAAACACATGAAAGAATGCTCAACATCATTAATCATTAGAGAAATGCAAATCAAAACTACAATGAGATATCATCTCACACCAGTCAGAATGGCCATCATCAAAAAATCTAGAAACAATAAATGCTGGAGAGGGTGTGGAGAAAAGGGAACACTCTTGCACTGCTGGTGGGAATGTGAATTGGTTCAGCCACTATGGAGAACAGTATGGAGGTTCCTTAAAAAACTACAAATAGAACTACCATATGACCCAGCAATCCCACTACTAGGTATATACCCTGAGGAAACCAGAATTCAGAAAGAGTCATGTACCAAAATGTTCATTGCAGCTCTATTTACAATAGCCCGGAGATGGAAACAACCTAAGTGCCCATCGTCGGATGAATGGATAAAGAAGATGTGGCACATATATACAATGGAATATTACTCAGCCATAAAAAGAAACGAAATTGAGCTATTTGTAATGAGGTGGATAGATCTAGAGTCTGTCATACAGAGTGAAGTAAGTCAGAAAGAGAAGGACAAATACCGTATGCTAACACATATATATGGAATTTAAGAAAAAAAAAATGTTATGAAGAACCTAGGGGTAAAACAGGAATAAAGACACAGACCTACTGGAGAACAGACTTGAGGATATGGGGAGGGGGAAGGGTGAGGTGTGATAGGGCGAGAGAGAGACATGGACATATATATACTAACAAACGTAAGGTAGATAGCCAGTGGGAAGCAGCCGCATGGCACAGGGAAACCGGCTCGGTTCTTTGTGGCTGTCTGGAGGGGTGGGATAGGGAGGGTGGGAGGGAGGGAGACAAAGAGGGAAGAGATATGGGAACATATGTATATGTATAACTGATTCACTCTGTTATAAAGCAGAAACTAACACACCATTGTAAAGCAATTATACCCCAATAAAGATGTTAAAAAACAACAACAACAACAACAACAACAACAAAAAAAAAAACTACAATGAGGTATCATCTCACACCGGTCAGAATGGCCATCATCAAAAAATCTAGAAACAATAAATGCTGGAGAGGGTGTGGAAAAAAGGGAACACTCTTGAACTGCCGATTTGAATGTGAAATGGCACAGCCAGTATGGAGAATAGTATGGAGGTTTCTTAAAAAACTACAAATAGAACTACCGTATGACCCAGCAATCCCACTTCTGGGCATATACCCTGAGAGAACCATAATTCAAAAAGAGTCATGTACCAAAATGTGCATTGCAGCTCTATTTACAATAGCCAGGAGATGGAAACAACCTAAATGTCCACCATTGCATGAATGGATAAAGAAGATGTGGCACATATGTACAATGGAATATTATTCAGCCATAAAAAGAAACTAAAGTGAGTTATTTGTAGTGAGGTGGATGGACCTAGAGTCTGTCATACAGAGTGAAGTAAGTCAGAAAGAGATATCAAATACCGTATGCTAACACATATATATGGAATCTATGAAAAAAAGGATGTCATGAAGAACCTAGGGGTAAGACAGGAGTGAGGACGCAGACCTACTAGAGAATGGACTTCGGGATATGGGGAGGGGGAAGGGTAAGCTGTGATAAAGTGAGAGAGTGGCATGGACATATATACACTACCAAACGTAAAATGGATAGCTAGTGGGAAGCAGCTGCATAGCACAGGGAGATCAGCTTGGTGCTTTGTGACCACCTGGATGAGTGGGATAGGGAGGGTGGGAGGGAGGGAGATGCAAGTGGGAGGAGATATGGGAACATATGTATATGTATAGCTGATTCACTTTGTTATAAAGCAGAAACTAACACACCATTGTAAAGCAATTATACAAGTGGGAGGAGATATGGGAACATATGTATACGTATAACTGATTCACTTTGTTATAAAGCAGAAACTAACACACCATTATAAAGCAATTATACCTCAATAAAGACGAAAAAAAAAAAAAAAAAAAAGAACCTATATCACTGTAGAAACAAGGTGAAGAACCACAATTATTAGGTAAATCTCAATTGCTTCCAAAATCTCTTCTAGTGGTTCCACTGGGAAAAGTTGGCCCAACGGTAAAATGTTTCTCCCTCTTAGAAAATGTTGAATTGCAAGTTTATCACATAGGGTACCAACAACTGCCTGATGCCCCCGTGTTATTTAATTCTTCTTTCAATTCCTCAAAAACTGAAGTTCATGGCCAGTGAGATAAGAGTGATCTCCCTTTCTAATGACAGTCCAGAATTTAGTGTGCCCTGTGAATCTACGAGATGAGTATAGTGCGTGTCAACAACATCTTCCTGGCCAGACGTGGTGAGTAGAGGCATATAGTCATCACCTGGCTTCAGTGCCAAGCCAAGCAAATGTCATAATCTAGCGCTCACATTCTAGCTTCTTTGCTCTGATCCCTGAAAACTCATTGAGACTCAGAAGACTAAGGAGGTGAATTACAGTTTAGCACAACTTAATTTTTTTTCTAGGCAGGTGGCCTGTTTTGGAATAAGAAATGACTTAAGGAATGGTCTGTGACCTAGCAGAGAACTAAACTGTTGTCAGTGGATTTAATATCATTTTCACTTGAATGATGCTGACTTCTGAGGCCACTCTGCCAGCATACCCCTTTTTTTCTCATGAAATGAGGACATGCAAAGAGGAAATGTTGCTCCTGGCAGACTGTCCACACTACCTGGTCTTCATTTGATTCCCAGGGCCTTGGGATGTCTATATAATGACTGAGGCCTAAGAGCCAAGGCCTGGGAATGCCCAACCTACATTCAGTGGGGATAACTGGGAAAAAAAGCAGAAGAAAATGTTCTCTGTGTGTAAAGAACAAATAAAGGTTAATTCTCACTAGAAAACTAAAATAAGTAGCTGTCAATTCAAATTTCTCAATAGCATGGTCGCCTTGCTCTTCTGGTGTGTTTCATGAAAGCCTTAAAACCCAGAGAAATACCACCTTACCTGTAATCCTTTCCCCAGTACCACCAGGAGACTCAGTCACCCTTTACTCTGGACCCCCAAAATCATCACCCATCTTTCTAAAATTTACTCCGCTGTGATATACTTGTGTGATTCTCCACTTACCAATGTGCTTAAGTAGTCAGTGAGTTTGCAAACTTGTAAAAGATTTTGTAAGGAATGGGCAGTTGGTTAGGACCATCTCAGTTTTAGAAGTGAACCATGAACCACAGCATCAGAGCCAAATGAGAGCCCTTTTGCTCAAGCTGTATCCTCATGGGACATATAAAAGGCAGTGCTTCTCTTTGATTTTTGGCTTATATTTTTCAGGTAGCAACAGTTTTCTCATCAGACTGACATTCATCAAATGACTGGTGTCAACTGCTATCTTGTAAATAAAACATAAGCTTCGATTTTAGCCAATTACAGGGCATATAATAACCTCATTTGTTCAGAAGAACAACCCAAGTCACAGTCAGTTCTTGAACTGGTCACTTTTAAGCTATTAAGTGCCAAATAATGGGCTTGTTAAATAGCAAATGTCAAAAACAGATTTTTATCTGACTAACAGGTATTCACCGAAAGCAAAAAAAAAGCAAATATTTGAACCCAGTGGAATGCTAATCTAATATAAATGTGCTTATGCTAGTAAACACTAAATCGAGATGAAAAGCACAACATGTTTTTAAAAAGAGTAATATATAAATATGCTTATACTATAAAATGCTAAAATTCAGATGGATAGTATTTTTTAAATGGTAAGCTATGTATATTTTCACATACAATATGTAAAATGTCATCTAATTTAAATTTATTTTAAATCAGTCTAATTTCAGAATTACAGTGTTTCGATTTGTAACCACCAGACTGAACTGAATACAAACTAAGTCAGGAGAACTGGCTTAATTTCCAAGATGTACAGAGATTCCTGACAGATGTTTGGATTGAACTTTCCTAAGAGACAGTTAAAGGAAACAATGGATGCAGAAAAAGCAATCCAGTGACTAAAATAAAAGATGTGGAGTTAGATAGATATAAGTTAAAATTCTAGTAAAATAGATAGCTAGTGGGAGGCGGCTGCATAGCACAGGGAGATCAGCTTGGTGCTTTGTGACCAACTGGAGGGGTGGGATAGGGAGGGTGGGAGGGAGACACAGGAGGGAGGGGATATGGGGATATATGTATAGCTGATTCACTTTGTTATAGAGCAGAAACTAACACACCATTGTAAAGCAATTATACTCCAATAAAAATGTTAAAAAAAAAAATTCTAGTTCACCTTTTAGCTCTAAGGCTTCAGACATGTTACTTAACCTTTCTAAGCCTCCATTTCCTTTATCTGTAAAATAAGAGTAAAAACATCTGATTCACTAGATTGTCATAAGGATTACATTATTAGATATCATTTGTAAAATCCTAACCTGGAACTTGGCCCACAGCAAGTGCCAAGTAAATGAGAGTTTCTATTATAACTTCAATTGCTTTGCATACAGATTTTCCATGAACTCTTACTGGAAGATATTTCCAGATTCTTGTTGTAGTCTCTGCACTGCCATCCTAGAAAAATAATTTATTCTCATATACTGCGGTTTCTCCCATTTCCTTTAATAAGATTAATTTAATCCATCTTTTGCCACCATACTAAATTTTCCAAATGTGAGTGTTTCTTCTGCATAGTTCTTACCTTTCTACCACTGAATAGTAGTATAGTTTTTTTATAAGTGAAGATACTTGATTCCATTAATTTCCTAAATTTCCTCTTTCAGGAAACTTCTTGTCCCCTAAATCTTTTAGGATTCCTAAAATATCTATTTACTAATTATATACTATCTATTATTAATGTATTCAAAGCTTTTCAGACAAAAGCTGCTTGAAGAAGTAAACTCATTTATTCCAGGATGATACTAGGTTATCTTGACCTTAGTTCAAATTCAAGCGGAAATTCAGTTCAGTTTTTTGGAGCCAAAAAGAACTTCACTCAAGAATCCCAAACATCACTAGGAAGCTTTATCATCAATCCATGTCCCATTAAGAATTGCTTTGATCCTCAGTCAGCCTGCTTAATCTAATGTTGTAGAAAAGATATTTTGTTCTCTGTTCTGGAAGACTATCCTTATTTTCTTACATTTGATGAGGAAAAAAAATTGTCAAAGGTCTCAGAGGCTGAGAAAAATACTGAAAGAAGCCATAGGTTCAGACAGCTTTTCTGATGTCTTTTACAATTTTTTTGTATGTGCATTGGTTTTCATGACTCCTCCCTCCATTTGACTCTTGGTTCACTGTCATTGGAAAACCAGACAGAATCTCTCCCTGTATCATGAGGTAGGTTCAACTTTACGTTTTGACACTTATGAAAGCATTTTGCTATCTAGTCTCCGATGTGCAATGGTCAACCACAAAAAATAATCTAAATGGGAGTGAACATTTCTGACTCTTGGGAGGAGAAAAGAAAAGCGTCAGATATCTTGGTAAATGAGAACAAGCAACAAGCATGAGGATGAGGTCAAAGAGCACTGCCTTCCTGGACAGAGCACGAATTATCTCTGTAGTCCAGATGGGAAGGGTGGGATGGGGCTGGACAGCAACCAGCTGAAGAACATTCTTGCCACTGTCATATGGGCTCCTGCTGATAAATGGAGCTCTTTCTGCAGCAGCTAATGGTCTTCATTTGTACTCTTCAGTCTGATTCTCGACCCTCTTTACTCCCTCATTTTTTTTTTTTTTTTTTTTTTTTTTTGCGGT
>NW_006788081.1:1122307-1127701 GCF_000442215.2 Lipotes vexillifer
GCATCGGCAGGCGGACTCTCAACCACTGCGCCACCAGGGAAGCCCCTACTCCCTCATTTTTAAAAAGTGCTGGCAATGGTACAGCAGTGAGTGAAAGTCATTGAAATCCCATTGCGGATCTAAACAGGAAGTGGCGGAAAGCTGTAGGATCTTAAACAAATCATTTCCCCTTTCTTGACATCATTTTTTTTTACCTTATAATGAGTGGCCGGTGGCAGGGAGAGAGGGGGGAGTGGGCAGAATTCTACGGCCACTTTTGGGTCTGGCATTTTATCTTCTTTTTTTTTTTTATTCTACTGGTATTTTACACTAAAAACTTTCTCAAACACACTGTCATTTGTAATTGTTATTTTTAACTTTCATACATATACAGATACACACACAAATGTACACAAAGTTTAAATCTTTCTGTTAGCCAACTGTCCAACCACTGCTAAATGTGAAAACAGCCTTCACACTTGATGAAATGAACCTTCACCAATTCAGATCCCAGTTAACAGACCAAGGTCATAGATGTTGGAATGTAGTCCAAGAGCCTAACTTGGGGACTGCTGGACATTTGGCAGCTCCTATTTTATAACTTACCATGTACATGTGGTGTTCTCAGAAAGGCTCCCATTGTTACTTACTTTGTTGTTAAACATCAAAAGAACCAAAACACCAAAATGTCAAGTCCAGGAAGCAAATGTTTCAAGAGAAGTTCTTTTTGTACCAATTTAACTTTTCTCTGAATTTGAACAAAGATGTGGGCCTGATGTCAGGCCACTGCGTTAAATGGGATTCATCCAGTTCTAATTACTACTCCTTATTACAAGGCCCAAGGATGCCATGCTACTTTTGGCACATGTAAGTTATTGGTTGGACAGATTGTACTAAACAAAGAAATCTCCCTAATTACAAATTATTTAAAAAAAAAAAAAGAAAGCAAAACAAAAAATCTCTACTAGCATTATCTTGGGGTATAAAGGATTTTAGAGACAGCAAGGAGAGGAGATTCCAATTGTTTAAAACATTTCTCTGGTGTATTTCTTCTGAACTTAGAATGCCAGGAACTTTGTCCTGTAGCAGTTACTTGTACACAGTTTTTTGTTTCGGTTTTTTTAAATTTTCTTTTGCAATCTCTTTCATCTTTTCAATGAAGAACATCCCAGGAATGGTTTTATTAGTTCTGAGTATACGGGTAGCAGTTTCTTGAGTGGTTGTTTTCACAACTTATTCCAAACAAATTGTCTTTTTTAAAGAGTCTTGCTTCTTTTCTACTTGTTAATTACTATATTAGTCTTTCTCTGCTATTTGTTTTCTTATTTTCTTTGATGTGTTTTAGTCTCATGATTTGATTGTTTTAGTCTCACGACAGGGGAAAAAAGAACAACTGAAAATTCACAAACTTATCTTTATGAAGCCTACTGTGTGCAGAGAGCTGGGCCAGCAAGCCTCCCATATGCAAAGAAACTAGAGTCAGACATTGAACAGTAAGTGGCAAGGGCATTAAGGTCAAGAGGAGTTCAGGGAAAAGAAGAAACCTCACAATATCTGATCTATTATGCAGACGCTGTTGAAGTCAAGAATACAGGCTCATCCAGGGGATTAAGTTTGCCCGGTGAAGTTAAGTAAGGAACAAGGACTTCAAAATATTAGTCCCGAAGTTATGAGAGCTGTGTGAAGCTCCCACAATAGATTAACCAGAATGTATAATTTCATCCGATTCTACTCCACTTATCTAAATGAAATTACATTTTCCCAGCTTAAAATACTTTTTCAAAGAGTGAGGGCTTTCAAATGTCAAAAGTTCTGCCATCTCTTAAGATTAGGAAAAAGCAGGTAATGTTAACCTGAAGAGCCTCAAAGGCCAGGGAACTAAAACAAAGGTACACAGAGGTACACAGCACCCATTACAACATTATACTAATGTGCTTTAAAACAGGTAGTGGGCGGGGGGGTGGGGGGCATCTTTAATTTTTCCCAAAGCCATGAGATTTCTTTGGCGTGGGATACTGAAGACAACTCTCTGAGGATGGGAGTGAAACAAGGAAAAACATGATCAGGACAAGGGATTAAAAGATTGCCCGTAGGAAATAGGTTGTAGGTCCAAAAGCATGAGTTCGAAAGCTAAGTGTGACACATAGGCCACCTACCTAGTTTCAAATGAATCATAGTTTACAGCTGAGCACTCCATCATGGATGACTGCTTTTAAGGCATCATAACACTTATAGAAGTGGTTATCGCATTTGCTTGGCTTACTAACCACTTGTGAAGTTTGCTACTTGGCTTGCAAACAAAGACACCATTTAACCTCTCAAAAAATATAAAATGCAGACTTTTTATCATATAATAGGGAACAAAGAAAAAGGGTCACATTCTCTAGAGCAGTGGTTCACCAAGGGTGGTCCCTGGGTCAGCAATAGCAGATGAACTTGTTAAAAATGAAAATTCTAACAGAATCAGAAGCAGAAACTCTGGGGAATGGGACCCAGCAAACTCTGAATAATAAACCCTTCAGCTAAGGTTTGAGAACCACTTCTCGGTGGTAGGTAGAAAACACCACACTTAAAAGTACAACTTTTAGGGCTTCCCTGGTGGCACAGTGGTTGAGAGTCCGCCTGCCGATGCAGGGGACACGGGTTCGTGCCCCGGTCCGGGAAGATCCCACATACCGCGGAGCGGCTGGGCCCGTGAGCCATGGCCGCTGAGCCTGCATGTCCGGAGCCTGTGCTCAGCAACGGGAAAGCCCACAACAGTGAGAGGGCATACAGCAAGACAAAACAAAAACAAACAAAAACGATCAAGATTCTAAATCAATTTGTAAAAAGGTGCTATGTACTTACTCTGTTGCTGTGAAAGGCATAAACCCTGGCCCAAAGTAGCAGCTTCAGCAGTGCATACAGAATGATGAAAGGACAGGTCAAAGGTCAGAGGAATGCTGTGAAGAGGCAGGAAGGAGATAATGGGAGTATGTGCTGGAGGCTCACAAGGATGGGGTCCTTAGAGGAGGTTTACTTAATCAGCATTTCCTATTCATGACAGAATACTTATTCCAATTATCCAAAAAAAAGATTAAAAAAAAAAAAAAGACTCTACCCTCCTCATCACAGCTGTAAGGGGCAGATGATGCCCTGCTCTATACACAAACTTACAACCACCTTCACCACCCACTTTGCCTCGGATGTAGTAGAGTTTACAGCCAGTCACGGAGTGAAAGCTGGACACCCTCCTGGCTGGGTGGCCTAAGACAACAACTTGCAAACCAAGTGGCCTCAAAAAAACTGCCATGTCTGAGTAGGAAGGCTGAAAAGAGTGTGCTGTGTTTGCTTCTAGCCGGAGACAATTCAGAATTCCACAGGCAATCTTTTCTTTGGACTGTGTTTAGAGTTCACAAAAGAAACAGTTGGTGAGAAGTGCCCTGTCATGAAGCAAAACTGAGAAAGACACTTCTCCCCTGAGCGGCACGACCCTGAGGCAGAACCAAAAGCTGGCGCAATCAGTTCTGTTCAGTATTCTCTCCCAGGCACTGGCAACAAGGGACATGCTGGAAAATGGTATGTGGGCCCCTCTCAGCTTTTAATTCAGTGTTAAGGAAACAAGTATCCTTGTGTTGCCCATTGTGCACTGTCAAATGTAAATCTAACTAAATCCTTTTGATGTTACCTACATTTTCACAGTGGCCTGGGCATAGACATTACTTACTGGATTTTAACGGGCTTCTGGACTCACAACTCCGTAACACAAATCTACATCAGTTTCTGATAGCAGAATAAGGAAATCCTGCCTTACTTCAATGTTTTCCAAAGTGTGGAACGATGCCAATCTATGTAAGAATCTCTCAGTGGCTTGTTTAAAAAGTAGGTTCCTAGGTCCCATTCCAGACCAATAAAATCTGGATACATTAGGGCAGAGTTCAAGAATCCACATTTTTAACAAAATTCCCAAATGATTTGTATGTCCATCAAACTTTAAAACATGGTTAGTTTGACTTAACAGTCAAAATGACTTGCAAAAGTCTAATCATAAACTTATGTAATAATTATCAGGAGAGACCTTCAAGATGGCAGAGGAGTAAGATGTGAAGATCACCTTCCTCCCCACAAATACATCAGAAATACGTCTACATGTGGAACAACTCCTACAGAACACCTACTAAACGCTGGCAGAAGACCTCAGACCTCCCAAAAGGCAAGATACTCCCCACGTACCTGGATAGGGTAAAAGAAAAAAGAAAAAACAGAGATAAAAGGATAGGGACAGGACGTGCACCAGTGGGAGGGAGCTGTGAAGGAGGAAAGGTCTCCACACACTGGGAAGCCCCTTCGCGGGCGGAGACTGCGGGTGACGGAGCGGGGAGATTCGAAGTCGCGGAGGACAGCACAGCAACAGGGGTGCGGAGGGCAAAGCGGAGAGATTCCCGCACAGAGGATCGGTGCCGACCGGCGCTCACCAGCGCGAGAGGCTTGTCTGCTCACCCGCCGGGGCGGGCGGGGCTTGGAGCTGAGGCTCGGGCTTCGGTCGGATCCCACGGAGAGGACTGGGGCTGTGGCTGCGCGAACACAGCCTGAAGGGGGCTAGTGCGCCACAGCTAGCCGGGAGGGAGTCCGGGAAAAAGCCTGGAACTGCCAAAGAGGCAAGAGACCACTGTTTTGGGGTACGTGATGAGAGAGGATTCAGAGCAGCACCTAAACAAGCTCCAGAGATGGGCGTGAACCGCGGCTATCAGCGCGGACACCAGAGACGGGCATGAGACGCTAAGGCTGTTGCTGCCGCCACCAAGAAGCCTGTGTGCGAGCACAGGTCACTATCCCCACCTCCCCTCCTGGGAGCCTGTGCAGCCCGCCACTGCCAGGGTCCCGTCATCCAGGGACAGCTTCCCCAGGGGAACACACGGCATGCCTCAGGCTGGTGCAACCTCATGCTGGCCTCTGCTGCCGCAGGCTTGCCCCACATCCGTACCTCTCCCTCCCTCCGGCCTGAGTGAGCCAGAGCCCCTGAATCAGCTGCTCCTTTAACCCCGTCCTGTCTGAGTGGGAACAGACACCCTCAGGCGACCTACAAGCAGAGGCAGGTCCAAATCCAAAGCTGAACCCCGGCAGCTGTGCTGTGCAGACAAAGAAGAGAAAGGAAAACCTCTCCCAGCAGACTCAGGAGCAGCGGATTAAATCTCCACAATCAACTTGATGTACCTGCATCTGTGGAATACATGAATAGTCAACGAATCATCCCAAAATTGAGGCGGTGGACTTTGGAAGCAACTGTACCCTTGGGGTTTTCTTTCTGCATGAAATTTCTTTCTACTGTTATGTTTATCTTAGTTTAGTATTTAGAGTTTATTATCATTGGTAGATTTGTTTATTGATTTGGTTGCTCTCTTCCTTTATATATATATATATATATGTATATATATA
>NW_006788081.1:1127862-1132924 GCF_000442215.2 Lipotes vexillifer
TATAGTGTTTAGCGCTTGTAATCACTGGTAGATTTGTTTTTTGGTTCGGTTGTCTCTTCTTTCTTTCTTTGTCTTTTTTTATTACTTTTTAATTTTTTATTTTTAATATATTTTTTTATTTTAATAACTTTACTTTATGTTTTTCTTTCTTTCTTCTTTTCTACCTTTTCTTCTGAGCTGTGTGGATGACAGGGTCTTCATGCTCTGGCCAGGTATCAGCCCTGTGCCTCTGACGTGGGAGACCCGAGTTCAGGACATTGGTCCACCAGAGACCTCCTGGCTCCATGTAATATCAAATGGCAAAAGCTATCCCAGAGATCTGCTTCTCAGCGCTAAGACCTAGCTCCACTAAAGGACCAGCAAGCTACAGTACTGGACACCCTATGCCAAACAACTAGCAAGACAGGAACACAACCCCACCCATTAGCAGAGAGGCTGCCTAAAATCATAATAAGGTCACAGACAAACCACCGGACGCAGTCCTGCCCACCAGAAAGACAATATCCAGCCTCATCCACGAGAACACAGGCACCAGTCCCATCAACCACGAAGCCTACACAACCCACTGAACCAACCTTCACCACTGGAGGAAGACACAAAAAACAATGGGAACTATGAACCTGCAGGCTGTGACAAGGAGATCCCAAACACAGTAAGTTAAGCAAAATAAGAAGATAGAGAAATACACAGCAGATGAAGGAGCAAGGTAAAAACACACCAGACCAAACAAATGAAGATAAAATAGGCACTGTGCCTGAAAAAAAATTCAGAGTAATGAGTAAAGATGATCCAAAATCTTGGAAATACAATGTAGAAAATACAAGAAATGTTTAACAAGGACCTACAAGAACTAAAGAGCAAACAAACAATAAATGAAATCAAAATTCTCTAGAAGGAATCAATAGCAGAATAACTGAGGCAGAAGAAAGGAGAAGTGACCTGAAAGATAAAATAGTGGAAATAACTACCACAGAGCAGAATAAAGAAAACAGAATGAAAAGAATTGAGGACAGTCTCAGAGACTTCTGGGACAACAGTAAAGGTACCAACATTCGAATTATCAGTGTCCCAGAAGAAGAAGAGGAAAAGAAAGGGACTGAGAAAATATTTGAAGAGATTATAGCTGAAAACTTCACTAATATGGGGTAGGAAATAGGTCCAGGACGCACAGAGAGTCCCATACAGGATAAATCCAAGGGAAAACATGCCAAGACACATATTAATCAAACTAACAAAAATT
The DNA here is from genome assembly GCF_000442215.2 of Lipotes vexillifer. NCBI lineage: Eukaryota > Metazoa > Chordata > Mammalia > Artiodactyla > Lipotidae > Lipotes > Lipotes vexillifer. The sequence goes on from NW_006788081.1 coordinate 1,129,103, forward strand.
AAATACAAAGAAAAAATATTAAAAGCAGCAAGGGAAAAATAACATACAAGGGAATCCCCATAAGGTTAACAGCTGATCTTGCAGCAGAAACTCTGCAAGCCAGAAGGGAGTGGCAGGACATATTTAAAGTGATGAAAGGGAAAAACCTACAACCAACATTACCCAGGAAGGATCTCATTCAGATTCTACAGACAAATTAAAACCTTTACAGACAAGCAAAAGATAAGAGAATTCAGCACCACCAAACCAGCTTTACAAGAAATGCTAAAGAAACTTCTCTAGGCAGGAAACACAAGAGAAGGAAAAGACCTACAATAACAAACCCAAAAGAATTAAGAAAATGGTAATTGGGACATGCATATCGATAACTACCTTAAATGTAAATGGATTAAATGCTCCAAACAAAAGACGTAGACTGGCTGAATGGATACAAAAACAAGACCCATATATATGCTATCTACAAGAGACCCACTTCAGACCTACGGACACATATAGACTGAAAGTGAGGGGATGGAAAAGGATATTCCATGCAAATGGAAATCAAAAGAAAGCTGGAGGAACAATTCTCATATCAGACAAAATAGTCTTTAAAATTAACACTATTACAAGAGACAAAGAAGGACACTAGATAATGATCAAGGGACCAATCCAAGAAGAAGATATAACAATTGTAAATAATTATGCACCCAACATAGGAGCACCTCAATACATAATGCAAATGCTAACAGCCATGAAAGGGGAAATCAACAGTAACACAGTCATAGTATGGGACTTTAACACCCCACTTTCACCAATGGACAGATCATTCACACTGAAAATAAATAAGGAAACACTAGTTTTAAATGATACATTAAACAAGATGGACTTAATTGACAGTTATAGGAAATTCCATCCAAAAACAACAGAATACACTTTCTTCTCAAGTGCTCATGGAACATTCTCCAGAATAGATCATATCTTGGGTGACAAGTCAAGCCTTGGTAAATTTAAGCAAATGGAAATCATATCAAGTATCTTTTTTGACCACAACGCTTTGAGACTAGATATCAGTTACAGGAAAAAAATCTATAAAAAATACAAATACATAGAGGCTAAACAATACACTACTAACTAAGCAAGAGATCACTGAAGAAATCAAACAGGACATCAAAAAATACCTAGAAACAAATGACAATGAAAACACGATGACCCAAAACCTTTGGGATGCAGAAAAAGCAGTTCTCAGAGGGAGGTTAACAGCAATACAATCCTACCTCAAGAAACAAGAAACATCTCAAATAAAAAACCTAACCTTACACCTAAAGCAATTAGAGAAAGAAGAACAGAAAAACACCAGAGTTAGCAGAAGAAAAGAAGTCATAAAGATCAGATCAGAAATAATTGAGAAAGAAATGAAGGAAACAATAGCAAAGATCAACAAAACTAAAAGCTGGTTCTTTGAGAAGATAAACAAAATTGATAAACCATTAGCCAGACTCATCAAGAAAAACAGAGAGAAGACTCAAATCAATAGAATTAGAAATGAAAAAGGAGAAGTAACAACTGACACTGCAGAATTACAAACGATCATGAGAGATTACTACAAGCAACCATATGTCAATTAAATGGACAACCTGGAAGAAATGGACAAATTCTTAGAAAAGCACAACCTTCTAAGACTGAACCAGGAAGAAACAGAAAATATAAACGGACCAATCACAAGCACTGAAATTGAGACTGTGATTAAAAATCTTCCAACAGGGCTTCCCTGGTGGCGCAGTGCTTGAGAGTCCGCCTGCCGATGCAGGAGACGCGGGTTCGTGCCCCGTTTCGGGAAGATCCCACATGCCGCGGAGCGGCTGGGCCCGTGAGCCATGGCTGCTGAGCCTGCGCGTCCGGAGCCTGTGCTCCGCAAATGGGAGAGGCCACAACAGTGAGAGGCCCGCATAACGCAAGAAAAAAAAAAAAAAAAAATCTTCCAACAAACGAACATCCAGGACCAGATGGCTTCATAGGCGAATTCTATCAAGCATTTAGAGAAGAACTAACAACTATCCTTCTCAAACCCTTCCAAAATACAGCAGAGGGAGGAACACTCCCAAACTCATTCTACGAGGCCACCATCACCCTTATACCAAAACCAGACAAAGATGTCACAAAGAAAGAAAACTACAGGCCACTATCACTGATGAACATAGATGCAAAAATCCTCAACAAAATATTAGCAAACAGAATCCAACAGCACGTTAAAAGGATCATAAACCATGATCAAGTGGAGTTTATCCCAGAAATGCAAGAATGCTTCAACACATGCAAATCCATCAGTGATAAATCATATTAAAAAACTGAAGGAGTAAACCATATGATCATCTCAATAGATACAGAAAAAGTTTCAACAAAATTCTACACCAATTTATGATAAAAACCCTCCAGAAAGTAGGCATAGAAGGAACTTACCTCAACATAATAAAGGCCATACGTGACAAACCCACAGCCAACATTGCTCTCAATGGTGAAAAACTGAAAACATTTCCACTAAGATCAGGAACAAGACAAGGTTGCCCACTCTCACCACTATTATTCAACACAGTTTTGGAAGATTTAGCCACAGCAATCAGAGAAGAAAAAGAAATACAAGGAATCCAAATCGGAAAAGAAGAAGTAAACCTGTCACTGTTTGCAGATGACATGATACTATACATAGAGAATCCTAGAGATGCTACCAGAAAACTAGTAGAACTAATCAATGAATTCGGTAAAGTAGCAGGATACAAAATTAATGCACAGAAATCTCTTGCATTCCTTAACACTAATGATGAAGAATCTGAAAGAAAAATTAAGGAAACCCTCCCGTTTACCACTGCAACAAAAAGAATAAAATACCCAGGAATAAACCTATCTAAGGAGACAAAAGACCTGTAGGCAGAAAACTATAAGACACTGATGAAAGAAATTAAAGATGATACAAATAGATCGAGAGATATACCATGTTCTTGGACTGGAAGAAACAACATTGTGAAAATGACTACCCAAAGCAATCTACAGATTCAGTGCAATCCTTATCAAACTACCACTGGCATTTTTCACAGAACTACAACAAAAAATTTCACAATTTATATGGAAACACAAATGACCCCGAACAGCCAAAGCAATCTTTGAAAAAGATTGAAAGAAAAGAAAGAGAAAGAAAAACGGAGCTGGAGGAATCAGGCTCCCTGACTTCAGGCTCCCTGACTTCAGACTACACTACAAAGCTACAGTAATCAAGAGAGTATGGTAAGGGCACAAAAACAGAAATACAGATCAATAGAACAGGATAGAAAGCCCAGAGATAAACCCACGCACATATGGTCACATTATCTTTTATAAAGGATGCAAAAATAAACAATGGAGAGATGACAGCCTCTTCAATAACTGATGCTGGGAAAACTGGACAGCTACATGTAAAAGAATGAAATTAGAACACTCCCTAACAGCATACACAAAAATAAACTGAAAATGGATTAAAGACCTTAATGTTAGGCCAGACACGATAAAACTCTTAAGAGAAAAACATAGGCAGAACACTCTATGACATAAATCATAGCAAGATACTTTTTGACCCACCTCCTAGAGAAAGGGGAAATAAAAACAAAAATAAACAAATGGGACCTAATGAAACCTCAAAGCTTTTGCACAGCAATGGAAACCATAAACAATACAAAAAGACAATGGTCAGAATCGGAGAAAATATTTGCAAATGAAGCAACTGACTAAGGGTTAATCTCCAAAATTTAAAAGGAGCTCATGCAGCTCAGTATCAAAAAAACAAACAACCCAATCCAAAAATGGGCAGAAGACCTA
>NW_006788082.1:0-302 GCF_000442215.2 Lipotes vexillifer
TTTGTAGAGTATTTTTTCTTAGCATATTATCTCACAGACATAGGGCTCTATGCTTAATAACTGTTTCAATTATTTTTCAATTGCTTTATCTTAACATACTTCTCTCCAGCATCAGAAATGTTGACAATGTATTCATATTGTAAGAGACTTTTAAAATATGATATGATAAACACCTTGGCACCATAGTTGCTTACTACCTTCAATGAAATGAACTATTAATATTTAGAAATCCAATATTCGCCTCTCAGTACTAAACTAAACTTAATTGGAAACTAGAAAGGAGAACAGGTTTCCAGTCAAAA